>NW_015169932.1:56830-56970 GCF_001447785.1 Gekko japonicus | reverse complement strand
AGGGCTGCCAAAAAGGGAGCCCACCAATCTGGGAATGCTTTTATAGCCTCAGGAGGAATTGCATCCGGGCCCAGGGCCTTCCTGGACTTAATTTGTACAATTAAAGCTTCAATCTCATCAGCTTGCATCGGTGGCCATTC
>NW_015169932.1:36059-56654 GCF_001447785.1 Gekko japonicus | reverse complement strand
AAAGTGTTCATAACAGTCCTTATTAGTAACTGAGGAATTCACAAGTCTGTTCCTGCCAAATGCCTCCAATATCATGGCCCAAAAGTTCCTTGAGTCGTTGCTAATCGTAGTGTGCAGAAGAGGTTCCCAACTCTTCTGCCAGGCCACTTTTTGCTTTTCTCTATATAGATTATGCAAAGATGCTCTCGCCTCAAAGTATTCTGGAGGTAAACGTCCTAAACAAAACTTTATCGATTCTACCAGTTGGGTTATAGTATAGTCATATGCCTGAATCAGGTCTGAGGTCCTATTTGGTTCCCTAGATAGATGTATGAACTCTTCCAGGCGTCGAGGCTCCAAGACCTCAGCAGCCTTTCGAGCCACTTTCTCAGACCAACAAATTTTAGGAATACTATAGGACACTTCTCGTGGTTCATCACTCAAGACCTCGTGTTCTGCAACATTGGAGGTTAAATTAAAAAACAGAACCTATGGGAAATGATCGCTCTCGGGCCGGCCAATCACCGAGAATACACTCACCTCCTCCCAAAGTGACGGTGAGATCATTATATAGTCAATCACACTGCTTCCCCGAGCCAAGGCGAATGTATAATCCCCAGGTGACTCAAAGGGAGGCAGACCATTCAAGATCACTAGATTAAATCTCAATATGAGGTGGGCAAGCTGAATACCCACCTCATTAATTTGTGGGTCTTTAGAGCATCTTAAATCAAAAAAGCAACCAGGTGGTAAATGGTCAGGATTGATACCTATTTTATCAGCCAGTTCAGCCCCATTATGTCCTGTTCTTGCATTGAAATCTCTGACCAAGATAATTTCCCTGCCTGGCTCTAGCTGTTCTAAAAGTTCCAAGAACTCCCACTGCTGTCGCAAGGCCTCCTTATTCAGTGATGGTGGCAAGTATACATTAACTATAACCAACGATCTTCCATAACCATCCACACAAACCGCTTGGGCAAAATGTTTACACTCCCGTAGGGGTTGTACCTTGAAATTCAAATTACTGGACCATAAGATTGTCAAGGTCTAAGGACTGCAATAGAAATAAACTGGGGGGGGGGGACCCTGGTTTCCCCAGATCCCAGCCCAAAACTTTAACCCCTGTGCAACCTTGGCTATAAACAGGGCATATTTATCATTCATAGTCTCAATCCTTGCAGTAGGCTAGAAAATTCTAAGACCTCTCAGGCTGATGTAGAGGGTAAGTGTACCAGTGGAAATGCTGCCATAACCTGTATCAGGGGTGTTCTTGGGGATGGGAGACAGTATTTCCCTCAGCCTCCCTCCTTCCATTTTGGTGCCTGCATTAGCCATCACTTCAGAGCCCAGAGGAAATACTAACGGGCAACACAGGATCACATTGTTTCACTAGCATGGCCCTCTGGCATGCGTATTAGTCGTATGGGGAGGAAACCTCATGTCAGATCTAAGGCTGCTGCAAATTTCACAGTGAATCTGTTTGAAACTAGAACATACCATATACCAAAGTCAGAACTGAACAGACCAGGAAGCCTTGATTGGCAGCCATGTTACCTGGGAGGCTGTGAGAGAAGGAACATGTGCAAAAAGCCAGTTGTGCTGTATGGCATCGTTTGCAAGGAATACAGTGAAGCAACATGTTGAAGAGCACAGCTCAACAAACCCTCAGAAAAAAACATCAAATTTACCTGCTCTCTTTTTCTACCATCACCCAGGACACCAATCAAACGGTCTACTGCAAGGGTGTCAAACATAAGGCCCAGGGGCCAGAACCGGCCCCTCCAGGGCTGTTATGTGGCCTGCGAGCAACTAGTGCATGGGAGGGAACAGGAGACTGCTCAGGGGGAGTGGGTGGAGCCACTCCAATTATGACTTCAGCATGGTGAAACAACCTCATCTGTAGCAGTCAAGCAGTGTGGGAGCATCTGCCCAGTGCTGCACCACTGGGTCTCCAGTCCACTCATATGGGTTTTCCTTTGCTCCTCTTCCTCAGCCCATAGGACCTTGCAGTGAGGATACAACAACTTGGAGCTGTTCTATGTGTTCCTGTCTTCTGCTTCTAAATAAAGGATCTCATTAATGGCAAGAGGCAGATGAGGATGTAGCACGGATGTAGCTGCTTGCCAGATTATATATGCTTGCACCATGATGACACTACCTCCCAACTTGGAAGTACTTGATAAACTGTGCATTGCATTGTCATAGGTTACTGTGAAATCTGGTGGGGTGCCAGGAAACTCTTTGCACATTGCAGTTGAAGCCAAATCAAACGGAAGATGCAGGGGCATATTCAGTGAGATATTTGGGTGCTCCTGAGTAAACTTAGAGGTCATGTGAATCACAGTTACACTGCTTTCTTGCACAGTCCTTTAGTCCCTCACCCCCACCCCTGGCCTGCTCTCTCCTCCAGTTTGGACAACATCAATCATAAAAAGAAGAAAATGTCAAGTTAAAGAGGTTTGAGTTAAAGAGTTTTGATTCCATCATTGCAAGATGTTTGTCAGAAAGATTGTTCCACAGGAGCACTGGCATTCCATCACCATGAAATCTAGTCATATGAGGCACAAGGGATCCAAACCAACAGCTTCAGGTTTGCAGTTATCCCCACTAGATACCTGAGGCATCCCAGAAGAAGCCACCTCTCACCAGTCAGATAGAAAAATTCAAGAAGTACTTCCTGAGTACCACCATTTTCAGTTGGTTTGGTGTCCCAAACCTTCTTCTACCATGGACTTGGGACAACAGGATCCATTCTTCAAGACAGGCAACATTATGACCTAATTTCTCCCAGTCTACTTTCCTTCTTTCAACCTTCCTGTCACATCTTTGTTCATGTTTCACCTGGGAACCAGCGTCTGGGATCTATTTGTGCAGATACATTCAGTCATACATACCTTGACATGGGTCTCCTTTTGGTATCAGGATGGAAAATTGGACCTATTTCAAGCAATTATATTGTTACGCCAACTGCTTTATCTACAGCAGAGGCTAACTAAATTTAATGTGAGTCCTGGCCAGCTATACCAAGGTCGTGTCTGAACCCAGAGTTCCAGTAATGAAGACCACACGGGTGTGTTTCCAAAACAAATAATCTTTTTACTGAAGGATATCAAAGTCACATATACACAAAAACATCAGTTTCACTTTTTGCATACACTCAAGATTCCTTTAGAATTACAGAAAGATATCAAAATTAGTTTCTTTTACTTTAGGAGGTAGGCAGGAAAATCGGTTCATACTTGCCTGTTTCCAGAAGTCTTGTCTGTTGCAATGAAAACTAAAGGGACAGAGAATAGTGTCTAGAAGTTTACCTAAATCACACTGTTCCTGAACCAGGCGGTCAAGTGTGTGTGTGTGTGTGTGTGTGTGAGTGTGTGTGTGTGCGTGTGGATCTTTTTTGCTGCAGTCCAAAGAGATCCATAATAGACACAATGTGCCCCCCGCCACCTCTCATGTGCTTATTCGAACCATCTTCCTATAAGGAGCTCATTTGAGGTAGTGTCAGTCCCTTCCTCCCTGCTATTTGCATTTCAGGCCATGCCCCCAGGCCCGCCGGGAAGCCCGAAAGCACCCAGAGCCATGACAGCCAGGCAGGTAGGCCAGAGTGTGAGGGAGGGCGAGAATGTGCACGATGCAGGAATCATTTGTGAGTATGCTGACAGCTGGGAGGGGAATGGATTGGGGCAGGACAGTCAAGGAGGTCAGCCACCGAAGGGCAGGTAGTGGGGCTGGCCAGTGATTGAGGAGCAAGGTGTAGAGTGGACTGGCTATGTTGATGCAGTGCAGTGTAGCAAGTGCACCTAGGTGCCACTGAGGTAAAGGCAACGCTATTCCCATGTTGTACACAAAAAAACGAGCTGACCATTAGTGGCTGAGGCACAGGGCCCAGCAGCTTTCCACGCCCCCCCCACCATTGACATAGGCACCCCGCAGCCCCTCAATGACCTGGAGCCACCAAGGCATGGAGGAATGCGGGACAGGCAAAACGGCAGAGAGGCCAGTGGCAGTGGATTGGGGAAAGCGGGAGGGGAAGAAGACAACTGGGGGCCGCAAGGCCACCACACACCGATGGAGCTGTGGCAGGAAGACAGCAGCTGTGGCAGGAAAATGTTGGCAAAGGACGGGGCCGCCCCTGGGAGCGCCAGAGGCTGTGTTGGCCAGAGAAGCAGGCAGTCAAGGTGGGCTTGAGCGGCGTGGAGCCACAAAGAGCTGCCGGGCCAGGAGAGGAGGAGGCTAGAAGGCAAGGCCCTGACCAAGCGAGGTGTCCTCTCTGCTGAAGTGAAGTTCTGTTTTGACTTGTTTTTTGGCGTGTGCTGCACCTGTGTATGCCACGCAGGCAACACAGCCACCAGTGGATGGAGAGACCTTGTGAGTGGCACATTAGTGGGCCAAAGGCTGTGAAAGCATGTCGAAGAGTCACCGCAAAAAAAACTTTACATATAAGGAGAGATGTAAAGTTAGGGGCTTTTAGCTACTCTATATTGTAAGCTTTATATTTGTTGAATTGTTGGTTGGCAATACATTTTTTTCCTTTAGGTACGAGTAACTCTGATGATAATCAACTTGAAATGGTAACAGAGCTAGCAACCCATCTCGTCAATGTCTGAAAGAGAAGTCGTGAACTGGATTTGGTACCTGCTTTACTCATTCCATCTGAAAGAAGAGCTGTGAAATCTGTGACGCCCACCGCGGCTGCGCACCAGGGCCCTTAACCAACAGCCCCCGAGAGGAGTCGCCAGAGAGCCGAAAGAACAGCGGAGGCCGCGGAAGCCGCACCGGAGAGAACTGGAAGAAGTCGCCCACTCGCCGGAGAAATGAACTATCGGAGCCGGGAGGGTACCTGGTAGGGCACCCCCCACCCCAGACATACTGTGGCCATAGTTAGGGTTTCTGCATAGGTCTCTGCACCATGCACCGTGTAAGCCGCTCAGAGCCCTTCGGGGGGTGAGCGGGGTATAAATTGAAAGTATAAATAAATATAAATAAATAAATTTGTTACTGCCTTAGGAACCTCTCCCACTGGAAGAAAGATATGGAATTACTACATTTGATGTGTTATTTTCGAGGAGGGGAGAATTAGTATGTTGATGTTTTAATGGTTGTATACTGTGTGTGTTCTCTTACAGTAGTTATTTATATGTATTAATAATTCTTACCAGGGGTCTTGTTGTAGAAAAAGAGCTGCCGGAGCTCATTAGCATAACTCATTAGCATAACTTATTTGCATATGCCACACCCCCTGACATCACCGGAAGTGACAGAAGGCCACACCCCCTGACATCACCGGAAGTGTGTCAGAAGGCCTGGCTACTTACCCTCCTGCTTCATCCTCATTCCCAAACGGAATGAGGATCGAAGCAGAGGGCGGGGTAAAGAAGGGGGCGGGGCTTCACCACGTGACCGCCCCGCCCCCTAGAGGTTCTCTTCCGGAGCTCCGTACCTGAGAGCTCCCCCCCAACTAGAGCCCTGATTCTTACAGTAGTTATTTATATATATTAAAAATTGCTGGTATTAGTACTGTGTTTGTACCCTACATTGCTGTATTTGTATCCTACTTTGTACTTTGTTTACGGATCTGTTTGTGGCTGAGCTACTGTTTTTATCAGCAATAAGAACTGTCCTACTTTTGCTGCAGAGAATGGGAAAAGGTTTGTAAAATCTATAGATATGCTTGCAGTTTTTAGGATGTATTGCATTCATGATTCCATTTAGCATCCGTAGTTTCTGCAAACTCCTTTGAGGGTGCCTTGGTGCCACTAAGAAGTATTGTGCTCCATTCATTCATTAATTGATTGATTAATAACTAAAAGAAATTTCCATTATTCTAAAATACTTATGCTTGATTTTGTTTAATCATCTCCTTAAGAACTTAAATTTTATTCACTGCTGGAACAAGAACCATTCAGTTCTACAGGCACTTTTGTTCTTGAGGTATTATAAATTTGACAGAGTAAGTTACAAACCTGATCCCAGGTAATGTGTGAATTCAGTAAATACAGGGCAGACGACATTTAAATGGTGAACAATTAGTGATTGTGCTAAGAAACATGCTCAGGAATAAACTGAAAGCTGATTCACACTAGTGATTGGGAATAAGGTGACCTATATCTAACCACAAAGTTCATCCAATGGAAGGGAATTATTTCACTTTCCTCCTTTGCTCCTGCCTGTCCAATGACCTCCCCTCCATACAGTGGCAATTGTGAAGAAAAGCATCAATATTTCAATAAATGAGACTGCTGTCTACGCACTGAAGCCTGGCTGTGCTCTTCCGGTTGATGGTGGCATGCTAGCGGACTCACCTCCTGGACCTTTCGGGGGTGAAGCTGTGCTCCAGCTGAAGGAGGGGGTGTGCAGTCTCACTACCCCCCCAGGGAACAAGTTGAAGTGACCCTGGCCATGGGGCTCTTGAGAGGTTGCCTCTTTGACGGCGAAAAGCCGGAGAATTGAGGCACCTCTCCGTTCTGACAGTTCTTCGTGCTGAGAGACCGAATGGACTAAGTGACACTGACTGGGGCAAGCACAGGAGATCGAGTGTTAGAAATGGAGTGTAAACGAGGTCCACGGACCGATTATGAACGTGAGTCGTTTAAACATTGATTAAAAAGAAAAGAAGCTCCCCACCCACACCCCACGGAACAGAAGTTAAGGTGAGCGGGGGAGGGACGCCTCCCAAGCGCATAGACTTTAGAGCGATTGAGGGGGGAGCAGAAGTATAAACGGTTAAAACTGCTAAGGAGTACTTACCAAGGCGAGTGCGAGCATTTAAGCACATATTCAGAGACTTTCAAAAAGTTTGCGAAAATATACAAAGTGAAAAAGATGGCAGGGAAGAGGACGGAGAAAGAGAAACATCTGAAATCGAAACTAACTGAGAGCCCAAAACCGGAAGGAGTCAACGAGCCAGCAAAGACTTTGGCAGACTCCATGCACCACCTGCTGGACCAAATGAATAATCTCAAAGAGCAGATGACATCAATGACCCAGTGTATCACCACTCAACAAAATCAGATAAGCGAGACTTTGAAAATGATGAATCAAACAAATGAGAAGGTGAAAGAAGTGGACGCCACTATCCAAAAGGTGAAAAGAAAGTACAAAAACTGGAAAAGAAGCAAGTTTCTACAGAATAGCAGTTGCTACAATTACAAATGGAAAAGGCTAATATGATCCTTCGCTTTCAGGACATGCCAGAGACTAAGGGGGAGAATCTGAAGGAAATGATGAGTGAAATACTGGCCCCAGTGACAGAGATGAAGGCGGAATTTTTGCTAAGCGAAATGGATGTGGCCTACAGGTCATATTCAGGATACATAAAGAAAAATATTCTGCCTGGGGAAATTGTCATAAGATTCTCAAAAAGGCATGTAAGGGATGCAATCCTGAAAGCAGTATCTGGAGCACCCCTGAGGTCTGGGGAGAGTGTTATCAGAGTACTGAAGGATATTCCGTTTGAAATAAGACAGCAGAGAAAGAAATATAAAGACCTTGTTCTTTTTCTTCAAACAAATTCAATTGGATATAGATGGCTAATTCCAGAATGTGTCACGTTCAAAATCAAGGATAAAAAAGAAAAGATTGACTCTGTTCAGAAAGCGAGAGAATTTTTAAGCGTCCAGCTGGGAGTGCCAGTAGGGGGAAAAAAAGAAGAGGACAGCAAGTCCAGTGGTGAGCTGGACTCGGGTTCTTCCTGAGAGGACTCTGTCAGAGAAGGGGGCAGCAGCTCCTAAAAGTCCTTATAAGTTGCAGAAGAGACTGGACAAGAAGAAGTGAAGGCTGAAGGACTCTGAACTGTGCCTTTGAAAAAAATTGAATTGAAATGCTTTGGGGTATTCCCTTATATCAGTTAAATTTAAGATTTGGGAAACGTTAACAGAATATGTGACTCAGTTTGTAATGAGATTAATATGATTAAGACTAGATGTGTATTCAAAATGATCAGAAGATCTCCTCTCTTGGGTTTTTAGTCTGTAGTGAATATCTTTTCTTTATTCCCTAAATGTAGTCCCCCTCCCTTATTTCTGTTATAGTTTGTAGTTTTAATAAAAAATGCAATAAAAAATTCCCCATTGGGGAGAAAAAAAAAAAAAAAAAAAAAGCCTGGCTGCAAATGTATAGCTGACAAAAAGGAAAGGTGCCAGGTGATGATTCATCAAAGCTGCAATCACAGAACACTTCATTGCTTAGAGATGCAAATGGCTCTGGATGTAGTAAGACTGAAAGTTTTGCTTTCTAACACCTTCACTAGAATGTCACAACTCAAGGGACAGAGAGTAAGAAACCCAAAAAGCAAGGCATAGTTCTTTCTATCGGATCAGGAAGACTGTCAATGATGCAGGAGGGGGGTTGAAGTTAGATTCTAGAACATTGTGTATTCTCATGTTTTCTTTATATCCTTGCTCAGCCTAATGCTTGAACAGACTATGTGTACTATTTTTATTTGTTTATTAAACAAATGAGCGTGCAATGGGATTTGGAAAACAAATTTCTGAAACAGAGCTGAAACTTAGATTAAAAACCCTCTGGCCTGTGCATTTCAGGAGGAGGGAATCTATAGTTCATTCTAGGGTGAAAGATCCTCATATGGAAGCCCACCTTGTTAAGACCAAACTTGATTTTGTTCAACGGTATTCATAAACCAGTTTGAACACCCAATGAGTGAATGGCAGGCTATAAAACTTTGAAATGAACAAATATTCCCTGTGGGTCATCTTCATCTCTGTTTTTTCCTTCCTTGTTTCTTTGCCAATTCTTGTTTCTCTCTGAAGAGAATCAAACACATAAAAGTGGCATTTTTGGGCAAACAGTGGAAACAGTGACAGCACCCTATTAGTTTGGAAAAGCTGCTCCATCTGGTCCTCTTCTTCCAAACAATGGCCTCTTCTTCTGAACAATGGATCTCATTAACGGCTAGCAACATATGGGAATCATAGTCTAGATGTGGCTGGTTGACAGAGGATTACACTGGCTCAGGAGTCACTTCAGGAACACACTCACCTGTTGAGGTCAGCTCAGCTCACCATTACCTTGAAGCTGGAGATGTAATATGACACAACCTTCCAAGGAATGGTGGTGGATTCTAAATTGTAGTGCTTCCCACAAATCTCTGTCCACAGTCATAGGGCACCACCACTAATTTTGGGCACTGTGCAGTGATGGATTCATAAATGGAGAGATCTGTAAAATGTAGAATGGAGAACTAGCCTTTCAGTGAAAATGCCATAAATGTCCACAGTGGTGAAGAGAACAGTTTTCCTTCTTTGCCAAGCCTGCCAACTGGGCCCTATTTGGTCTGGTCTAATCTTGCCAGAGTGATTCATGCCCTTGTCACCTCCAGACTGGACTACTGCAATGTGCTCTACACAGAGCTGCCCTTGGAGATACTTCAGAAAATTCAGGTGATTCAGAATGCAGCTGCCAGGCTGTTGACTGGCTCATTTTGGTCTACTTGTATGCAGCCAAACTTGAAGCAGCTGCCCTGGTTGCCAGTTTGTTTCTGGATTTGGTTCAAGGTGCTGGTCATTACCTTTAAATACCTAAATGGTCTGGGACCAGCATACCTGAAGTAGCGGCTCTCCTCTTATAACCCCACCCTATGCTGCTGTACTCATCATCACACAATTTTTTGACACTGCCTGGTCCTTGAGAAACCATCTTGCTTCCACCAGGGCACGGGTTTTTTCCATCATAGCCCCATCATGATAGAATGCTTTATCAGAGGAGACATATGCCCCGAGGGACTTGTCAAGGTTCTGCAGGGCACGGAATTGTTCCAGCAGGCCTTTGGTTAATCCTTTTGATTTCAGCTGCAATTGGTTCACCAGATGTTTTCACTTTTGAATATTTTCCAGGTACTGGGAAAATATCAAGATTTTAACTGTTTTAATGATGAACCATATATCATTTTTTAAAATGTTGTGAACCACCCTGAGCCCTGCTTTGTGGGAGAGGGGTTGGATATCAATCTCAATAAATAAATCTATATATCTAATTCTTAACCATCCCTTCTGCATGTGGATATGTATTTCCACAAACTGAGGGCGCACTCTGCCCCAACTGTTTTTTCTACAGACTCAGGGGACGCTGTGGGGTTGCAAAAAATTCTTTTAAAAGTTTTTTTTTTAAAAAAAACCCTCAAGGAGGGTTGAATCCCCCCACCCAATACCTTTTGAAATGGCCAGCCACAGGGATCTACTCCAGGCCCCACTGCATCGACAGTGAGAGATAGACTGTCTGATAAACAGAGAGACAGAGAGAGATGATGAGTGGGAGAAGATAACAGAAAGCTAAAGCTGAACTGGAGCTGGGACTGGGGAGGATTCCTCCTGCAGTATGAATGACTAAATAACAGGGGGCTTGGGTTAAAAAGACGGGGGCAGGAAATTTCGAGGTCTATTTTGGAGCCAGGCCTGGAACTAGGATTGCCCAGTCTAGGTTGGGAAATTCCTGGAGATTCTGGGGTGAAGTCTGAGGAGTGCAAAGTTTGGGGAGCAGAGAGGCCTCAGCTGGATAAAATGCCACAGAGTCCACCAATTTTCTCCAGGGGGACAGAACTCTGTTGTCTGGAGTTCAGTTTTAATTCTGGGGGATTTCCAGGTTCCACATGGAGCCTGACAAATTTAGGCCTAGCAGCACCCTCTGAGTGACTTGATATCTCCTGACTGGCATGATTCAGCTAGGTCTGGCTGTTTGCTACTATTCAACAGCAGCCACCCTATGAATGTGTCAGTGTAGTATAATGGTCAGAGCTTCAGAGCAGGGTTTGCGAGACCCAGGTTTAGATCCCCATCTTGCTGTGGAAGCTCACTGGGTGATTTTGGACCAGTTACATACTTTTAGCCTAACTTACCTCATAGGATGGTTGTGTGGAAAAGGAGAGAATAATGTAGACTGCATTAGTCCCAATGGTGGAGAAAGATGATAGTTTTCCTCAGCTGAAACTGCAGGGGGGAAAGAAATGGAAAGCTGAAGACAGAGGGGCAGATAAAGGTAGATTGGCTGTTGGGTGGGAAGGAGATAGGGATGCCAACTCCAGCTCTGCTACTCAGCTGGTTCACATTTTCTCTGTTAATTTCAGCTGCCTGCAGTATCTTTCCAAGGTACTCCTCTACATTCCTCAGCACTTTGAAAATAGAGTTTACCGTTTTAGCAACAAGGTCAATCATTTCTGCCATTTCTGTGGTTTTATTTGCAATGGCCACAGCAGAGAATTCAGACAAAGAAATGGCAACCCACTCCAGTATCTTTGCCAAGAAAACCCCATGGACAGTATCAAAAGGCTAAAAGATATGATGCCAGAATATGAGCCCCTCAGGTTGGAAGGTGTTCAGTATGCTACTGGGGAAGAGCAGAGTGCAAGTACAAGTAACCCCATAAAGAGTGAAGCAACTGAGTCAAAGCTGAAAGGACGCTCAGTTATGGATGTGTCTGATGGTGAAAGGAAAGTCCGATGCTGCAAAGAACAATACTGCATACAGGGCCGGCCCACCCGCTAGGCGAACTAGGGTTTCGCCTAGAGCAGGCCCTGGATATGGCAGCAAACTGCCACCCTCACCCCCACCAAAAGCCCCCCACCACTGCCAAAAGCGTAGCACACTAATTGCTGCCCTCCCAGACCTTTCCTACCTCCTCTGTAAAACACTGGTTCTGCTGGGCTCTTCCAAGCAAGTCCCAGGCCCACTCCCACATGATGCCATCTTCAGGCTCTGACCACCTTGCTGAGGGAAGGAGGGAGGGGAGTGAAGGGAGGATGGAGAAGTGCTGTGGTGGCGCCCCGCCCCAGAGGGGGAGAGAGAAGAAGGCAGGTGGGCAGGCGAGGGGCACCTCTGCCCTGCCTGCTCGAGCCCAGCAGATGGGACCGTCATGGGAGGAGGGTGCCTCAGAGTGGGTCTCCTCCTCCGCCCGCCCACCCGCCCCTTCTCCCTGTGGCAACTTCAGCCGTGGAGTTTGCAAATTTGGGACACGACCATCTCCCCGACTGCCCACGAAAGGGGCCTCCTCTGGCCGTGGCACGCATTGTTGTCCCATCCCCCCACCCCCGCCAGCCAGCCGACCGGCCACATCTCTTCCCCAGCGCCCTGGCTTGTCTGAAGGTGCAGCTGGCAGGCCAGCAGGAGCCGGGGTGTTGCTCCAAGGGAAGTGGGTGCACTTGGCCATATCCCAGAGGCGGCTGGCTTCCCGCACCTGTGTGTGTGCAGGGTGGGGCACTCAGACGGCAGGGCAGGCTCCCCCGCTGGGAACCCTGCGGAACGCGGGCTCCAGAAACAGCAGCTGACCAGCCTGGCTTCCGCCGCGGGATCACCCTGCAGCAGGTGCGCCAGGACTGAGGAAGGTGTGGGCGAATGCCGGGGTTTTGAATGGAGGACTCTGCTGCAGCCCCCAGAGTGACATGGCAGTTCCTGGGAACAGACTCCCTGCCCTGGGTCAATGCGCGTGCCCACCAGAGTGACGGTCCCTGCTGGACCCAGATGGATGACTCTGGGACTGGGAAGATGACTCTGGGACTGGGAAGACAGCCCCCATCCCCCACCCCAGCCTTAAGCAGGTGATTTTTTTCAGTGCAAGGAAAGTCTTCCTTCAGTGCAAGGAAAGTCTTCCTGGAGGTTGGCAACCCTGTAATTGGTGGGTGCAGGGGGGGCGCCAGAAGGTAGCCTCACCTAGTGTACAAAAAAACCCTGGAGCCGGCCCTGACTGCATAGGAACCTTGAATGTAATAACTATGAATCAAGGTAAGCTTTTTAAAAAAAAAATGAATCAAGGTAAGCTTGACATGGTCAAAAATGATATGGCAAGACTGAAGAGCGACATCTTGGGAATCAGTGAACTAAAGTGGACAGGAATGGGAAAATTTAACTCAGAAGACCATTATATCTACTACTGTTGCCCTGGGAGGGGATGTATTCACCCTGACCCATCTCTCTCCCCTTGCCAGTTGCTCTTCCATGGCTTCACAGGATTTGTCTGGCCCTTCCTCCCTGGCATTTGCATGGCTGGCTGAATAAAGTATTGAGGGTTGGGGTGGGTGGACTGAACTGACCTTCCACCAATGCCCTGTCTTCTGGGGCAGGCCCCGGGAGACTGAATAGACTCTAGGCCAATGGCCTCCCTGACTGGGCCATCTTGTTTCTTGCCTCAACCACACCTAAGTTTTTAAGCAGCAAATCTGTTGCCTCGTAGAGTTGCCAGCCTCCAGGTGGGGCCTGGGGATCTCCCACTTTTACAGCTGATCTTCAGCTGACAGAGATCAACTCCCCTGGAGAAAATGGCTGCTTTGAAGGGTGAACTCTATGGCCTTGTACCATGCTGAGGCCACTCCCCTCCCCAAACCTGGCAATCTCCTGGATCCACCCTCAAAGTCTCCAGGTATTTTCCAACCCAGGGTAGCAGCCCTAGCTGCCTGCTCAAGCCCCTGGGGGCCTCTTCTTTCTTTTTTTTTTAAAGATTTTAATACTACATCAAAAATACCAAAACCAAGCAGAGTATAAATACCAAACAGTAAACACTTTGCTTTAAAAAATTCTAACTACATTGACGTCTAAATCCAAGAGCACTTAAAAAAATCGTTACTAATAAATATATATCGACTAAAAACTCTTGTTATGAGGATACTGATAAAAGCTATATTGTTATATACAGTGCAGAGTTTGTAATACTGGGGTATGTTATACTATTTTATATTCAAAAGCATAACCAAGAAGCATAGGCCGGATTGTTTGGAAGTAAATCCTTCTCAGTCATATATTGAAGGTAGGGGAACCAGGTGCGCTCAAAGAGTGATTTTGTTGTACAAAGATTCGTTTGAGCTATATTTAAAGTGTCACTTATCTTGTCCATCAGGGCCTCTTCTTATGGCCTAATCTCAATGTTCCTTTTTCCATCCAATTTTAATGGACACCTTGTATTTCAATACAAGCCAACTCTTTTGTGTTTCAAACTTTTATTTTGGATATAACAACATATTCGACATTACATTTCAATTATCATATATCCATATCTCTTATCTCCTCCCCCCCCTTTTTGTGGCTTCCCGCAATGGTCCTCCCTCCTTTCCCTCTTATATTTCTATTATCCTTTTCCATTTTCAATATCTTTATATATTTCTGCCCTTAATAATTATCAAAGCAAAGTAGACTAGACTTAACCACTAGACCAAACTGGCTTTTATTGAAATACAGGGTAGCATACCCCACCTCGAGGGGGGGGGGCAATCTTGCAGCAACCGTCTGG
The DNA here is from genome assembly GCF_001447785.1 of Gekko japonicus. Lineage (NCBI taxonomy): Eukaryota > Metazoa > Chordata > Lepidosauria > Squamata > Gekkonidae > Gekko > Gekko japonicus. The sequence continues at coordinate 42,449 of NW_015169932.1, read as the reverse complement.
TGAAGGAATCCCCCAGTGGGATAATGCTAGTGGCCTGTGAGACTCCCTGGCTGGATCATTCCTCAAATTCTGCAGCTAGAGGTGGGCTCTGTCAGGGGGCAACTGACATGCTGAAATGCCTGGCAACAGCCGTGCTGTTTTTGGTCCATGCCAAGGGTTCGATGCTCGGCCAGTTTGGTAAAGGAAGGCGACTTGTTTGGATCCCTGAGCCTCTACTTTTATAGTTTTCCCCTTGCCATGTATTTGTTTAAAGTTCATGTTAATTTAAATAAAGCTGCCCATAGTCAGCCCAACAACAGTTGTCTGTCTTGTTATTTCCCACTATGGGGACAATAAAACTTTGCTGGCCTTAAAGGTGCCACTGGACTTGAATTTTGTTAGGCTAAAGGTATTTCAAGAACATTTCATTCCTTAAGAAATTTTTAAAAATCCCAAACTCAGCATTTTTTGGTTCTCGACACTTGAAAAGAGAAATACAACAAGAAGACTTTAAAAAAAAGCTAAAGCTGCAAGAAAACCTTTCCCGAGTTAAAAATTTTTTTGGTTAAAAGCCATCTGAAAAAGGAATGTTTGAGCTTTATACATAAAACAACCAAGGCTGGGACTGAAGCAAACCTCTGTTGGGGGGGAAATAAACAAAAGTCCAATGACATTTGTTGAATCTTGCTAAAACTGATTTAACACACTTTTGACTCTATTGGAAGAAAATTCCTTAAATGGGCTGCCACCATAGAAAAGACCTTCTTTTTTGTGGCCACATGTCATTGTGATACACTGGTGGGCCCAGGAATGTTCAGAGCCAAAGGTCAAAGGGGACCACTGCCCCAAGTCCTACACTTGGGGGGGCAACCACCCACAGCCCTACTCCCCCAAGGAGAGAGGGGAAGAAGACGAAGAGGAAGATGAGGAGGAATCTCCTGCCACCACTTGCACCTGGCCCACCTATCTTATGTGCAGCTAGCTTCCAGTAGCAGCAGTGACTCCAACCCAAAGATTAAGCTTACCCTGTAGGTGTTTAGAGGATAATTTGCCTATGATAGATAATAGGCTAATCGGCCTATAATTGGTGGGATTTGTTTGTTCACCTATTTTGTATAACGGAACCACTATAGCGTTCAACCATGCCGATGGGATTATGCTTGTTCTATCTACTGATGTAAACAAGGATGTGAGCAGAGAGCCCCACCAGTCTGGGTCTAATTTTAAGATTTCTGGAGGAATGGCATCCGGGCCGGGGCTTTCCCAGATTTCAATTGGACGATGAGTTCTTTGACTTCAGCCGCTGACACAGGGGGCCAGTCAGGTAGGTCGACTAAGAGGGGCGCTAGGGACTCAGTACTGGATGGTTCTTGATAAAACAAATCAGAAAAATACTGAGACCAAACATGAGAGGAAATAGCAGACATAGAAGGATCATTAGCACGAAATGCACCAGATACTATACCCCAGAATTTTTTTGAGTTATTTCGAGTTGTAGCATGGTATAGCTCGTCCCACCGGGTTTGGAAATAATAAGGGTGTTAAACAGGGATGCATCCTAGCCCCTTTCTTATTTAACATCTTTCTTAATGATCTTGCTGCTCAGCTCTCTGATACGGACTGCCACAAACTAGGCAAAATACATGTACCTTTACTACTCTGTGCCGATGACACAGTGTTGCTATCCTATTCCAGAGTTGGTTTGAGACGTCAGTTGTCTCGCTGCATTGCTTTTTTTTTTTTTTACTAACAACAAGCTTCATCTGAATTATGATAAGTCCAGAATCCTAGTGTTCTCTAAAAAGTGAAGACCATACAAATGGTCCATCAATGGCAAAGAGATAGAACAAGACAAACACTACAAATATCTAGGACAATGCAACTTGGTCCACCCATTGCAAATATGTGTTGAAGGCTGCAAGTGTCAGTGCATCAGCTATATCATGTTTCTTTTATTGTAGGGGTGACAGATTTGTCCCAGCTGCAATTAAAATCTTCAAGTCCAAAGTTAGTTCTCAGCTGGTAATGGTAATGGTAATGGTTTCCCTTGCTCGAAAGCCAGTCGAGTCCGACTCTAGGGTTGCGGTGCTCATCTCCGTTTCAAAGCCGAAGAGCCAGCGCTGTCCGAAGACGTTTCCGTGGTCATGTGGCCGGCATGACTAAACACCAAGGTGCACGGAACGCTGTTACCTTCCCACCAAAGTGGTACCTATTTATCTACTTGCAATTTCTTGCTTTTGAACTGCTAGGTTGGCAGGAGCTGGAACTAGAGACGGGAGCTCACTCCGTCATGCGGCACCCCTGGGTCTTGAACTGCTGAACTACTGACCTTCCACAGCCTGCAGTTCAGCGTCTTAACCACTTGAGCCACCGCAGCTCCTAGTTCTCAGCTACTGTATGGTATTCCAATCTGGATTAGGTCCTTTGACTGTGCCATTGAGCAACTCCAATCCAAATTTTTGCGGAAAATCATGGCCTTGCCAAATTGTGTCTCGAATGCAGTCATATATTTGGAAACTGGCTCGTCTTTGATGGAGACTTGTGCGTGGCTTTTGACAGTTAAATATTGGCTTCGCCTACATTACAGTTTTGGACATGGGAGCCTTATATATCACATGCTCTCAGAGCTCAGTGTATCAAACTGGTCAGCACACATGGAGGAAAAAATCAAAGTACTGGGCCTTTCTTTAGAATCCCTGTCTATGTTGCCCTTTGCTGCTGCATTTCATCACATTAAAATCAGGATGTTAGATACTGAGCGCCAGAGATTATACAGCCTAGCTAATAAAACCTGCTCCCCCTTGAATTTTGAGATCCCCCTAACTACAGGGAAGATGGCCTCATATTTATCCCCTCTACAGGTCCCTCAACAATGTAGAGTGTTTACCCTGGCCAGGTATATGGCAGATTTAACAAGGTTTCGCATTCAGCCAGATACTGCCCCTGCACAAAGAGATGCGTGGAATCTATTTCACCTGTTCTTCTGCATTGTACTCTGTATGTGGACTTAAGGAATATTTATCTACATTCTGTCCTAACCAGTATGGCGGATTGCTCTGATGCACTCCAGGTCCATAGACTTTTAAAAGATCTCGGTCCTGACACCACTGAGAAGGTGGCTAAGTTTCTCTGTTTGGCTGCGCCAAAGGTTCCTAGAGATATAACATCCTTATCAGCTCCTAATTGCACAATATCGAGTCATAGATTTTTATAGGTGTTTTAACTGTTTCCTAAAATTGTATAACTTGTACTGTTATTTTATGCCAATTAACACTAACTTGAACTTGAGTGACTCCAACCCACCTTGCATTGGCTGAGGGCTACCCTTTGCTTGACTATCTCAAGGTGGTGGTGGGTGGTACAGGCAATGATTCTGGGGACCCATCTTGAACTTTTGGCTAGAGCCCAAGAGTCATTAAGACTGTCCTGAGTGTGCCAGACCACAGATCTCTGGATATTTGGCACAAGAAAATTAGGAGGAGGAGGGAGATGTTTTTTTAATAGCAAACAAGGAAGAATAATGCATCTTACTTTTCAGACTAAAGTACCACAGGACTCCGGGATTTCTTTCCGCGTGATGCTGGTTTTGAGAAGCTAACCTTTCCGTGTTGGCAAAAATGCACAGTCTTCTTGACAATGGAGGTATTATGTGTGCATCAAACGTGCATGGTATTTATGGACAGACATGGGCTATAAATAGAGCAGCTCAAGGTTCCCAGTATTCACATTGATGATTTTACACTTGAAAGGGAACTGAGAGAAGCCATGATGAAAGTTCAGGCTCTTGCTGCTGCACTTCTTGTCTTTCTCCTTTGCCCAAATGTCAAGGGGGAAAGGGTAAGGCTTCCTTTTATTTCTCTTTAAAGTCCCATGGGACACATTTCTTTAACATTTATCAAGATCTTCAGTAAACTTCGAAGGAAGGACTGCAAGATTTCTAGGGACTCAGAATGCTTCTTTAAGCTTAACCAAATGTGAGAATTGGAGAATTCCAGACCTCTAAATTGGATTAGAAGTGGTTTTCTTTCCCTCGAAAACCATGGGAAGCATAGCTGTGTGAAAAAGGGAAACTTCTCTAGGGCTGTGATCACACACACTAAATAATCCACTTTCAATCCACTATCAGTGCACTTTAGAATTGGATTTTACCAGTTCACACAGTAAAAACCTAGTTGTAAAGTGCATTGAAAGAGGTTTGAAATTGGATTATTGGAGGTGAATTCTCAGCACCTGAACACTGGCTTCCAGAATGCTTTGTCAGAAGTCATGACAATTCAGCTGCTTTCAAACCCAAAAGTCTGAGTCACACAAAGTCTTTTAAAATGAGGTATTTTGGCTTAGGCTTTAGAAGAGACTTACAGAGGTATTTTTTCTGACAAGGTTTTGGATAGCCTCAAGTTGTGGGGGTCTCTACGTGAGAGAAAATGTGGTTGGTGAGTGTCAATAATGTGCCTTCAAGCTTCTTTGCTTGTGGTGTCCGACAGCTGTATATCTTCCTCCAAGAGATCATCATGGGGGTTCCTTGTCTGAGAATGAGACTGATGGGAGACTTTGGATGTTTAGGTTCAGGAACAGGTATATCCAAGGTGCCAGCCACAATGGCTTCTGGCATCGATTAGACGGAGTGAGCTCCCATCTCTGGTCCTAGCTCCGGCCAACCTAGCAGTTTGAAAGAAGAAACTGCAAGTGGATAAATAGGTACCACTTCGGTGGGAAGGTAATGTGGGATTAAATGGATTTAAATAAAAAAGTTAAATTTGAAAAACGTGAGGATGAACTGTGGTAGGGAACAGGGTAGTCATCTAGGTATATAGTGTACAATAAGCAGAATTTTTAAGAGGTATCACTAAACATGAAGAATGCTACTTGTGTGTTTTTTTTTAATTTAAGCTTCTCTCGGTTTAATAATGGTAAGTATTGCACTTCTCCTATTCCAGGGGTTTCAGACATAAGGCCTGGGGGATAGAACTGGCCCGTCCAGGACTCTTATGCAGCCCATGAGCTCCTGGTGCAGGGGAGGGAACCGGAGGCTGCTCGGGGGGGGGGTGAAGCCACTCCAATTGTGGCTTCAGGACAGAAGGACAACCTCATCTGCAGCAGTCAAGCAGAACCCCTTCACCTCAGGGACAGCCTCACTGGTATGTTGGGAGCCATTGCAGCCACATTCACGCCTCTCCCCTCGACCTGGAGCTCCAGGGTTGCTGTCCAGGGATGGATGCAGGGATCAGCATTTGCCCAGGGGGGATGCAGACAATCCTCTGGATTCAAATGGATTTAGAAGGGTGTGATCCGGCCTCGGACCACATTGTAATTATTAATATATTGATAGCTTTAAACACACCTCTTTTTAAAATTTCACTTTGGGGGAAATTACACCGACTTTTTTTTTTAACTGACTACTTCTAGAGTTGTAAGATGATGGCTGAAGAATTGTTGCAAATTTTCTAGTAGTGTATGGGGATATCTAATTTCGCTTTGGGGGAAATTTCACCCACAATTTTTTTTAAACGAACTTCTGCTAGTGTTGTAAGATGATGGCTGAAGAATTGTTGCAAATTTTTCTAGCTTTGTATGGGGATATCTAATTTCTCTTTTCCCCCATATTAAGAAACATCTGCCCCTTATATCTGTCCGTTATATATAAAGCCATATTGGAGCCCAATGTTCCAGTGCACACCATCAGTGTTTGGAGGCTTGAACTGTCAGTCAGAAGACGCTGGCTGGGTTGGCTGGCTGCTTTGTGTAGTCCCACCCACGTCAGTCCTGGCCAGCATGTTCAGCTCAGTCTGTTCTGGGCATCTTGACAGGAGAGGACCATCTGGAGACTGAGCGTCGGGACAGGGCTTCTACGGCTGGGCCACTTCAGCCCACTCTTCTCTGACTGGGCCAGCATTTCAAGGTCATTTGCGTATGGAAGCTGATTGGACTTCACTCCATTCCACACCTCAACCCCTCCCCCCGCAAGACAGTTGGAATTGTCAGTTGCATATGGGACCTAGTGTATTCTGAGGTAAAATATGTCCTCACTCACATCACTTCTCCTTCAAAAGAAACAAACCCAATAACACAATCATGCCACACCACAAAAAAGACATATCACACCACAAGCAGAATACCACAAGGCAAAAAATGATAGGAAAATGTGCCAGCAGTCACCCCATTACTGCCACAGATATGTACCTGAGAGCACTTCAGAAGATGGTGTGCAGGTCCCAGGTTCATGTTTTAAAAGCTGCCTGGGGGATTATGGACCATTCACACACTTTCAACCTTAACATACCTCATAGGGTAGTTCTGCGGATCATACGGGGGAGAGAAGAATGATGTCAGTTGCTTTGGTTCCCACTGCAGGGAAAGACTGCCCTTTCCTTAGGCAGAGGCTGCGGGGGGGGGGATGTAAACCTGAAGACA
>NW_015169932.1:30880-35926 GCF_001447785.1 Gekko japonicus | reverse complement strand
GAAACGTCTTCGGACAGCGCTGGCTCTTCGGCTTGGAAACGGAGATGAGCACCGCAACCCTAGAGTCGGATTCGACTGGCTTTCGAGCAAGGGAACCTTTACCTTTACCTTTAGGCCTCACCCAGCCTGATGCGTGGGGTTCGACACCCATTGGGAGAGTCCCAGTGACACCATGGACATCACAAGGTCCGTAGCCCGACTAGAGGCCAATGTATGTCTTCTAACATTTATGACTAACTAACAGAAAAAATAGAAGAAAGGCTGCCCAATCCCTGATAAAATAAGTTTGGATTAAGGTATTAGATGTCAAAATCGGTATCTCCATCTTCATTGCCTACTGAGATCTGAGTAGGACAAGTTTAATCACTTGAGTGCAAAACTTGGCTACTTGCCGCATTGTCTCAGTGCACACATTGGACAGAAGTGAGTTAATTCTAGCTGAGTCAGAAGTATCTGTAGATCGTTGGAGTAATCTCTCCTTATATATAATTGAGTAGTGGGTGCCAAAGTTCTAAAATGCACTCCTTTAGTGTATGGACGCTTGAACTGTCAGTCAGAAGACGCTGGCTGGGTTGACTGGCTGCTTTGTGCAGTTCCGCCCAGTGTTTCAAGGTCTTTTGCATATGGAAGCTGATTGGACTTCACTCCATTCCACACCTCATACTCCCCCCCCTGCAAGGCAGTTGGAATGTCTGGTGGTGTGTAGGTCCCAGGATCATGTTTTAAAAGCTGCCTGGGGAGATGGGGACCTCAGACAGGTTACAGTGCCATAGACTCCACCCTCCAACCTAGCTATTTGCTCCTGGGGAACTATTGTTGCCAATCTTGGCCCAGCAGCCATCAAACCATTCTCTTCAACCCCCTGCTGTGCAGCTGACTTTCCCATAGGGTTGCCAATCTCCAAGTGGGACCTGGAGATCTCCCGCTGTTACAATTGATCTCCAGATGACAGAGGTCAGTTCCCCTGGAGAAAATGGCTGCTCTGGAGGGTAGACCCTATGACATTATACCTGCGGAGTCCTTCCGCCCACCCGCCCAATGCTGCCCTCCACAGGACCCAAACCTCCAGGTATTTCCCTCCTTAGAGCTGGCAACCCTACATTCCCCTCAATGCCTGTTGGTAGGCAACTAAGCTTGGTCCTGTCACCTACTTTGGCCTTTGGGAGAAAACACATTGGGGCCAGTCCTGATAGGGTTGCCAACTCCAGATGGGAAATTCCTGGAGATTTGAGGGATGGAGCCTGAAGAGGGTGAGGTTTGAGGAGGGGTGGGACCTCAGACAGGTACAATGCCATAGACTCCACCCTCCAAACCAGTCAGTCCCTCATGGGGAACCATTGTTGCCAGTCTCCAGGTGAGGGCTGGAGACCACTCAGAATTACAATTGCTCTGCAGAAGGGAGGGCAGAAGTCAGCTAAAGTCAAAGGGGCACATTATGGTAGGTTGATGGTTAAATGGGAAGGAGACGGGGTTGCTAACTCCAGGCTGGCAAATTCCTGGGGATTTGAGGGGTGGAGCCTGGAGAGGGTGGGGTTTGTGAAGGGGTGGGACCTCAGACAGGTAGAATGCCATAGACTCCACCCTCTAAACCAGCCATTTTGTCTGGGTATCAATTGTTGCCAATATCCAGTCGAGGGCTAGAAATCACTCAAAATTACAACTGCTCTTCAGGTAGCAGAGATCAGTTCCTCTGGAGAAAACAGTGGACTCTGTCATTATACCCTGCTGAGGTCACCACAGCAAATTGACACTGTTTGCCCAAAGCCAGAGCACTCTCCCAGAGCCTCTTTCTAGATCTCGTTGTATTTATTTCCACAACGGGCCTTATTCCTAATCTTATGAATGGGTGCAAGCCTTAATTCCATAATTGGAGCATGTGCAGAACTGATCACAGATTCTTGTTTCCTATCCCTGCTATGTTAAGCACATATTTAAAATTCCCCTCTCCTCAGTCACTTGCATTTGTGAAATCAGGATAAAGGACGGTTACTATCTTTGATGAAATTAAAAAGAAAAAAGAAATTGATGGGGTTGGAGCTCAAAAGCATCAGAGACTCATGCTAGTTTAATAGTCATTTCTTCTCCATAGGAAACCCTAGTAAGCTTTGTTTTAAAATCATGCTCTGCAACTTAAAATTCCTGACGGGGGGGGGGCAGTGGGAAGTCTCCTGCCTTGGGAATATACTTCCCATCCCAAACTGACAGGAGATGACTAACCCTCTAATGACATAGTTTGTGGCAAATGCTAAAGCATTGCTAGACATGATGCCTTCACTTGTGGGTTGCATGGAATGTGATATCAGAGCCAAAGGTCAATAGGGACAGCTGTCCCAAGTCCTATGCTTGGGGGGGGCAGCACCCACATAGAGGGTGCAAATAATCCTCTGTTGGGGCCTGCTGGCATGCTCCCCAAGTGGCAGCAGTGCTTTGGCCCATGGCCAGGCTTTTTTGGGGGGCAGTTTCTTTCACACACGGGAGGCCAAGTCCTGCCACTGGGCATGTGACTTGGCAGCCAGCCCCCCCCCCCTGCCAATGGACATCCCAGCACTTCATTTCATCATTATGAGTAGACTGGAGAAATTTTGCATCGAATGGCAGTCTAACCATGAAAAATACAACTTTTCCAGCATACATATAAATGAATGTATCCAAACATCTGAAGTAACAACCAATCTAATGATTTTCGGGAGATTTATACATATTCTTCACTAAGAACATATATCATTTCTTGTTGCTGCACGTCCTGAATGTGCATTTTGGTGTATTGTAACTTTTCCTGTCAATTTTTGTTCAGATTTACCAAAGTGTCACTATGAACAGCATGACATCAATAACTGAAGTCAACGGTCTTAGAGGGATCTAAATCTGTTTAGGATTGCAATATAAATGTGAGGTCTTAAGGGTGGGTTTTTTTTAGTTTTAACTGCTCTGCAGAATGCAGAGATCAGTTCCCCTGGAGGAAATGATTATTTAGCAGTCCATTCCTACTGAACTTACCACCTTCCCGGACTCAGCCTCTCACAAGAATCTCCCAAGGTGGAGTTGGAAGTTTGAAGTGTAACTTCATTGTGGATTGCTCTCTGAAATAACTGTTTGACTGCAGTTCCTATCCTACTGAATAAAAGAAGATGAGAAGAAGAAGAGGAGATTGGATTTATACCCCGCCTTTCACTACCCGAAGGTGTCTTAGAGCGACTTTCAAACTCCTTTCCCTTCCCTTCCCCTCCCCACAACAGACACCCTGTGAGGTAGGCGGGGCTGAGAGAGCTCTGACAGAAACTGCTCTATTTCAAGAACAGATCTTATCAGAGCTATGGCTTGCCCAAGGTCATCCAGCCAGGTGCAAGTGGAGGAGTGGGGAATCAAACCCAGTTCTCCCAGATTAGAGTCCGCGCACTTAACCACTACACCAAACTGGCTCTCATTCATGTCAGCAGATGCTGATGCTAGGGGTAGGCCTTGGCCTCTGTTACTGGCCCTGCTGAGTAATTGCTTGGGCACTGTGTGAAACATGATTCTGGACTCAATGGACAACTAGTGTGATCCAGCAAAGCTTTTCTTATTCTCTGTGTTCCCATGTACTGCCTTCCTTCATTGTCATGATCTTCCCATGACTTCATCTACAACATGCCTTTCCCCAGGGGAGGTCGGTGATTTATTTGTGTGTTTGTTTGATTGCTCTCCTGCCCTCCCCCGCAGGTGGGCTCAGGTCGGGTGCCAACAATTTGTTAAACTACATAGTAACACCAAATATTAAAATTAAACAAATTAACATGAAAATAAAATATCAAGCCACTTTTCTGTCTAATCAAAATTTTAGGCCCGCCGGCTGATGGCACAGCCATTTATTTTATATATTTATTTTGTTAGATTTTTACCCCACTTTCCCAACAAAGCCGGCTCAGGGCAGCTTACAGCAATGTAAAAACAAAACATTAAATAATAAAACCCGATCGATTCGACATGAAAACCATAAATTCCTCAAGCACGGTCAGCACCAAGATCTACTTCCGCTGTCCCAGGCAGTCGGGTCGACTGTACTTAGGGACCGGGGGGGGGGCTCACTCTCCAGATGTTGACAGATGTCAGTGGTGGCAGTGGTAGTGGCAGCACCAAAAGCCAGGTGGAAGAGCTCTGTTTTACAGGCCCTATGGAACTGTAAGCGATCCCACAGGGCCCTGATCTCCCCCAGGAGCTCGTTTCACCAGAATGGCGCCGCCATTGAGAAGGCCCTAGCTCTCGTTGATGCAAGTCTGGCCTCCTTGATGTTCCCGAGGACCAGCCAATTCTGGGTCCCTGATTGGAGTGCTCTCTGGGGAAGAGATGGGGAAAGGTGGTCCCTCAGGTATGTAGGTCCCTGGCCATAAAGGGCTTTAAAGGTGATGACCAGCCCCTTGAACCGAATCCGGTATGCTTGGGTATGGCGTAGTGCCTTCCAGGTTTCCCGTGGAATTTTTGGACGGGGGTGGGTAGTTTCCACAGCGTGGGATTGGAATGCAAACTGATCTTTTCCAATCTTGTGGCCACTGTTGTGTTTTCCAACTTTGCTGGCATACTGAGTGCAGCACTTTCTTTTAAGACTTTCAATAGCTCAGCTGGGATACCATCACCACCACTAGCTATGTTCTTAGTAATGCTTTCTAAGGCCCATTTGACTTCACACCTGGTAACCTGTGGAGGGCGGTTTCTTGGGCTTTTCCTGGCCGCCTGTGGACATTTGCTCCAGTGGAAGCCCCTTTACAAGACCAGTGGCCTGTTCTGCTCTCTCCCCCCCCCCTTTTTTCCTGCATCTTCTGGGCCTGGAGGAACTAAGCTAGCCAAATCTTGGAGGCTGAGCATGGTTGGCTTAGTTTGCATTTGAATGGGAGACCTAAAAAAATGTTGGGTCCTTCCTTTGTTTGCCTGCCCCGGGGAGTGTGTACCTCACCAGAGGCTTCTACCCCTGCCCCCCCCCCCGGTTTCATTTGTTGCCTGGCTAGTGGTTGCGGGGGTGGGGCTTTCAAGCACTTTCCGTTTCCTTTCTGGTCCTGCAGACCCGGTTGTGGG
>NW_015169932.1:25161-30832 GCF_001447785.1 Gekko japonicus | reverse complement strand
TCGTCATTTCTTGGGGTCTCCTCCCCCCCCCCCCCATTTTGGTTTTTCTTCTTTAGCCATGGCCCCCAAGAAGGGAACGGGCAAGGCTAAGGGTAAGCAGCCTGCTTCTAGAGCCCCCTCAAAATGCTCACCCCCCGCCCTGTCTTCAGATGCAGATGAGGGAGACGTAGTACAGCAGGACATTTTAGAGTGGCTGATGGCAGTGGAGATGGAAGCTAGGGTTACTCCTCCCTCAGCACCAGCTGGCACAGCACCAGGTACCGGGAATCAGACAGGCTTTGCTTCCACTGCTCAGTTCCAAGCATCGGTATTAACACACTTATCTCTTTTGGAAGGCCGGGTGGCCAAGCCCTCTGGATCGGGAGGTGAGCCCAGTTCAGCCATCGCAACTGCCTTTGCAGGAGATGAAGGAAGCAGACCTGTTCAGACAGCGGGAGCGGGGGAGGCAACAGTTTCAAGAAAGGTTTCATACCTCACGGGTGAGTAATGCAGCACACATCCCCAGGGCCAAGCCTGCCCAAGGGGCCATGCATCTACACCCATGCCCTCGGCCTCGTCAAAGGCCCCTTCTGCGGTAGCAGCCCCACCCCCTCAGCAGTGGGCTTTGCCTCCGGGTCAACTCCCTCCTTCACAGATGTGGGACAGCTACCCTGGTTATGGCCCTTGAGTTCCCATTGCTCCTTGGGGCTGTTGGGGTGCGCAGGCTCCTTGGGGTGGTCCTGCCACACAGGTCCTGGCCAAGGACTTGCCATCTGGTGACACAGCCTTGCCACTTGGCGATCACCTGCTGCCAACTATTCATGAGAAAATCTGCAGAGGGGAATCTGTCAATGTTTTTACCCTCCTGCATTGAGAGTTGGAGAAGAAGGATAAGGAGGATCTTGAAGAGAGGGACAAAGAAAAGTTGAAAAGGAGAACTGTGGATAGGACCTGGACCAACTGGTTAGCAGGGTTTTCCATCTATGCAGGGGTCATAGCCCGGGCTCAGCCCTACAGTACTGCGTCTTTGATGCAGTATATGGACATTATAGATAAAGGCTACATGAGATTCTTGGGTCCTGCCTGGCAGCAGTATGACAAGGAGTTTTCAATGTGGGCTGCTTGGAATCCGATGCGTCCCTGGGACTAGGTTCACCCTCTGTTGTTGATACAGATTATGTCTGTTGTGCATCTGATTTCTGGGGAATGCTCACACAGTGGTCATCTGGTGCAATGCGCCCGGTCTGTGTCCAGTCCCCATGAGTCCACGGGGCAGGCAGTTCAAACCCACCTGCTATGTTGGGAGTTTGGTTCCCAAGGGGTCTGTAACAGGAAGGCTTTCCAGTACAAGCATGAGTGCCTCGTGTGTGGTGGCTCCCACTCATTCTCCAATTGCCCTAGAGCCGGGTCATGGCATGGGCAAAAGAAGCAGGAGGGAGGGGGTAATCACCTACACCTGAAGGCCCTCGAGGCGTGGCTGTTGGGTTGATGCACGTTACCTGTTGGCAGGGGTCATTTCGTAGAAAAAGAGGTGCAGGAGCTCATAAGCATAACTCATTAACATAACTCATTTGCATAGGCCACACCCCCTGACATCACCGGAAGTGTGTCAGAAGGCAACACCCACTGCTCAGGCTCCACTGGACTGTTTTGGATTGCTAGCTATGGGGGGGGGACGTGCAGATCTGTCCTCACAGAGGAGGGAGAGCTTGTACCTGAATAAAACTTGGTCTTAAAGGTGCCACTGGACTCTTTTGGACCGGGGAGGGGGGGGCTCTGCAACTTACCTGGCTGCTTCTTGCTCTGACTGAGGGCTGCAGGGAGCAGGGGGTGGGCTTGTTGCATGTGCTGGGAGCAGGGGGTGGGCTTGTTGCATGTGCCCCCTGGGCTCTTTACTGCTGGAGCTCCGCTCCTGTGCGCTCCTGCAGGAAGGGGCCCCTGCCTGTTGGTAGGGTTTAAAATGGGCTTTTGGATTTCATTTAAGGGTTATATGACCAACAACCTCCATTCAGTTCAAGGAATGGAGGGGGTAGTTAGGGCCAAATCAATAAAGAAAAGGCCGAAGATAGGCTTCTGGGTCCATTTCCTACTCCTCCGTTTCCCAACTTGCGTGTCTCACCTCTGGGGGTGGTGCCTAGAAAGACGCCTGGTGAGTTTTCCTTAATTCACCATCTCTCCTTCCCTAGAGGGGGATCTCTTAACGGTGGGATTTTGGATGAGCTGTGCTCTGTCTGTTAGATGACCTTTGACCAGGCAGCAGGGATTGGACGGCATTTGGCCCTGGTGCTGAACTGGCTAAATGTGTCATTAAGTCTGCCTTTCGCATGCTTCCAGTACATCCAGACAATTTTGAGTTTCTGGGATTTTGTTTTGATGGCCTTTTTTACATGGACAGGGCCTTACCAATGGAATGCTCTGTTTCTTGTGCTGCTTTTGAGCTCTTTAGCTCCTTTTCGGAGTGGGCAGTTCATGAGCAGTCAGGGTTTCCTGACGTAGCTCATTATCTGGATGATTTCCTCTTTGTGGGTCCAACTGGCTCTTGCCGTTGCGGGCTGCTTCTTAATACTTTTGGGGGGCTGGCTGCTGGACTAGGAGTGTGACTGGCCCATGAGAAGATGGAGGGCCCCTCATCCAGATTGACCTTTCTGGGTGTGGAGCTTGACACCATGGCTCAGCTATCCTGCTTGCCTGAAGCCAAGGTCCATGAATTACTAGCTAGGGTAAATGATTTTCTGGGTAGGAATAAGGTGACTCTGTTGGAGGTCCAGCAGTTGGTTGGACATCTTAACTTCACCTGGAAGATTGTTGCTCCAGGGTGGGCATTTTTGCACAGGCTTTGTGATGCCATGGTTGGCCTTCACCTTCCACATCACAGGACATGGGTCACAGCCTCCATGTGGTCTGACCTTCTGGTCTGGAAGGAGTTTTAGGGTCATTCAATGAGGTGTAATTCTGGAGGGATGATCTGCAACTCAATGCTTAGCTGCAGGTTCATTTGCATGCATCTGGTGCCTTCGGTTTTGGAGTTTACTTTGGGGGGTATTGGTGAGCAGGTGACTGGCCTTCTGATTGGGTGGATGCCGGCATCACCAGGGACCTCACTGCCCTAGAGTTCTTTCCCATATTGGTTGCTATTTGGCTCTGGGGGGATTGGTGAACTACAGACTCCATTTTTGGTGGTCCACATAATCAACTCCCTCACCTCAAGGTCTTCATAGGTTATGGCCTTGGTCCAGGCCTTCACACTGCAATGCCTCCAGCTCAACATTTTGTTTTTGGCCAGGCATGTGCCTGGGCAAGATAACGGGGTGGCTGATGCTGTCTCCCACAAATACAGGGAATGTTTCATCAGTTGGCCCTCTAAGCCTATCTTCATCCAGCAAGCCCCCGGGAGCTATGGCTGCTTGGCGGGCCGTGGCCTGCAGAGCTATTGGCCTCGCCATAGCCCCCAGCACCAGGAAGTCTTATGAGAGAGTGGTACGCCAGTTTGAGGAATTTAGGTCTGAGGCACGGTATCAGGTAACCTGGCCCTTACTGGTGGAGAAACTGCTCCGCTATTGTGTGGACCTTAAAGGTAAGGGGCTTGCGGTTTGGTCTATTAAGGGACACCTGCCAGCTCTTGCTTTTCCCTTCAAGGCACTTGGTTTTCGAGAAGAAACCAATGACTTTAGATTACAGAAAATGCTTGATGGTTGGTCTAGGGAAGCTATCTGGTCCGTGGATGCCTGGCAGCCCGTATCACCTCCAGTTCTGAAGGGACTGAGATGGGATTGGAGTGAGGTGAGGTGTGTGTGTGTGGCTTTGAAGCCAGCTTATTCCATGCAGCGGCTTTAGTTGCCTTCTTTGGGACCTTCTGAATCAGCGAGTTACTGTCCAGTCTCATGATGATGTTTCTGGCCAGGCCTTCTTGTAGAGTGGATCAGACATTGAGCCTCTCAACTTTTGGCTGAGAAAAAAAATAAGTTGGGCCACCGCATGCTTTTAGAGCCTTGGCTTTTTCTGATGGATGTTGCATATTCTACACTGGTAACTTCAGTGTATTAAAGATCCCTGGTTTTATGTCAGACTGTGAAAGCTACTCTGACCTCTTACCCTAACACTCAACACAACCTCTCACCAGCTGACACGGGCAGGCATGTGAGGCCGTTCCAGGTACACCACCCATTTTATTATTATTATTATTTGAAACAAACTTGACCTTTCTCTACACCACTTCTCCACTCTTTTTCTCAAGGTCACCACTGGGTATGGTCCTTCTTTTCAGTGGTCCTTCACAGTGCTGGTTCCCTGAGTGATTGGGTTAGGGAACTAAATACTGCTTCCATTTCCCATTTGCTATTTATTAATATACTAGCAGTAAAGCCCGTTGTGAAAGCAATACAACGAGATCTAGAAAGAGGCTCTGGGGGAGTGCTCTGGCTTTGGGCAAACAGTGTCAATTTGCTGTGGTGACCTCAGCAGAGTATAATGACAGAGTCCACTGTTTTCTCCAGAGGAACTGATCTCTGCTACCTGAAGAGCAGTTGTAATTGTTAGTGATCTGTAGCCCTCACCTGGAGATTGGCAGCAATTGTTACCCAGGACAAAGTGGCTGGTTTGGAGGGTGTAGTCTATGGCATTCTACCTGTCTGAGGTCCCACCCCTCTGCAAACCCCACCCTCTCTAGGCTCCACCCCTCAAATCCCCAGGAATTTGTTAGCATGTAGTTGGCAACCCCATCTCCTTCCCAGCTAACCATCAACCTACCATTATCTGCCCCTTTGACTTCAGCTGACTTCTGCCCTCCCTTCTGCAGAGCAGTTGTAATTCTGAGTGCTCTCCAGCCCTCACCTGGAGATTGGCAACAATGGTTCCCTATGTGGGACTGACTGGTTTGGAGGGTGGAGTCTATGGCAGTGTACCTGTCTGAGGTCCCACCCCTCCTCAAACCTCACCCTCTTCAGGCTCCATCCCTCAAGTCTCCAGGAATTTCCCATCTGGAGTTGGCAACCCTATCAGGACTGGCCCCAATGTGTTTTCTCCCAAAGGCCAAAGTAGGTGACAGGACCAAGCTTAGTTGCCTACCAACAGGCACTGAGGGGAATGTAGGGTTGCCAGCTCTAAGGAGGGAAATACCTGGAGGTTTGGGGGGTGGATTCTGTAGAGGGCAGCATTGGGCGGCGGGCGGGGCGGAAGGACTCAGCAGGTATAATGTCATAGGGTCTACCCTCCAAAGCAGCCATTTTCTCCAGGGGAAACTGATCTCTGTCATCTGGAAATCAATTGTAGCAGTGGGAGATCTCCAGGTCCCACCTGGAGATTGGCAACCCTAGGGGAAAGTCAGCTGCACAGCAGGGGGTTGAAGAGAATGGTTTGATGGGTGCTGGGCCAAGATTGGCAACAATAGTTCCCCAGGAGCCCCATCGTAAATGCACCAAACAATTCCTAAAGACTTTCCAAAACACTACTCTGTTGATAAATTGCAACACTTTGAAGTAGCACCAAAGCTTTAAGATCTCTCCAGCTGTCACCTGGAGACTGGCAACAGCTTGTCTGGAGTGTGGGCAGTATGGCATTGTATCTGTCTGAGGTCCCCCTCTTCCTCCTCCTCCTCAGACCCCACCCTCAGCAGGCTTCATCCCTAAAATATCCTGGAAGTTTCCAACCTGGAGTTGGCAACCCTATGTCCTGGAGTTCCAACCTGGAGTTGGCA
>NW_015169932.1:12881-24305 GCF_001447785.1 Gekko japonicus | reverse complement strand
GGAGTCCTCATCCGATGGTTGCATAGTTTGCTCATTTTGTTGAGCTCCCTTGTTGTTTTTCTTGGCTGCTTTCCCTCCTTTCCCTCCTCTTTGCTTCCCCATTCTTATCAGCAAGTTGTTTTTGTCGTTATAGTCCTCAATTAGTCTTTATTTTGCGTTTTTTGGAGCAAAGACGCGGAGGCTCTCTCGGTCCGACTGTGCAATCTCGCAGCCACCGGAAACTCAGAGTCTATGGCACTTAACCTGTCTGAGGTCCCCATCTCCCCAGGCAGCTTTTAAAACATGATCCTGGGACCTACACACCACCAGACATTCCAACTGCCTTGCGGGGGGGGGGAGTATGAGGTGTGGAATGGAGTGAAGTCCAATCAGCTTCCATATGCAAAAGACCTTGAAGGTTCCATATGCAACTGACATTCCAACTGCCTTGTGGGGAGGGGGGTGAGTTTGAGGTGTGGAATGCAGTGAAGTCCAATCAGCTTCCATATGCAAAAGACCTTGAAACACTGGGTGGGACTGCACAAAGCAGCCAGTCAACCCAGCCAGCGTCTTCTGACTGACAGTTCAAGCGTCCATACACTAAAGGAGTGCATTTTAGAACTTTGGCACCCACTACTCAATTATATATAAGGAGAGATAGGCCAAAGTCTAGCTGGCTTGTGTTCTTAGTTTCTTCCCCTGACAGTATTCAGCCACTGTTAAAAGGGATGACAATTACTTTAGGAACATGGATTCAATGCAAGAACTTCCAATCACTAATTCTCTTCATTCTTCCATTCTGTCATCACTCACAGTGACACAGTATCCTTCTTACAGCCCGTTTCTGACTCCTGTTCTTTCACACACTGACTTGAACCCATATCCCTCATGCCCAGATCTCAGGCTCTAACTCTCCTCACTGTCCACTGTCACTCTTCCCCCAACATCCCACCAGCACTCATATGCTGCATTCTGGGAGAACTGGAAGTAGAGTACTCTCTTACGGCCACTGTTAATTCAGGTGCGATAAGAAGAGTTGTGTCAGCTTTTGGAGGATTGGCTACATTAGGGACATGTGGCCTAATATGCAAAGGAGTTCCTGCTACAAAACGAGCCCTGGCTGAAGAGCAAGGCATTGGTGCTGCAGGCCATTGAGGATCTCCAGGAAATTCAGGCCAGGTTGCCCAAAGTGTCTATTGTGTGGTCGGCAATGATTCCATGCAGGGTTTGGCGGGATGCCCTGAGCCCACTGGGGATGGACGATGCACGCCGTAAGGCTAACAGAGACATTAAGAACGCATTGGATGCCAGATTGGGCCATTATTTACCCCACCCGCTGATACACCCAACATGCCCGGACCTTTATCGGCAAGACAGTGTACATCTTTCAGAGAGGGCTTATGTCATCTTCCTGGAGGACGTATGGGGAAGGCTTCGGGAGGTCATGGGCCTTCTGGGGGGAGCATCATCCTAAACTGAGGCTTGACCTCGGCTGTGGCCAGAACGGGGCTGGTGAATTATATGCGGCAAGGGTGATAAACAATTAACTGCCTCTGTGTGGGAATAGGAGTCTGGCTGTTGGAGCCTTTGGGGTTGCGACCTGGGGAGAAGATAGCAGACTGCCTTTGCGAGTGCATGGATGATCACCAGTTAAGTCCTTTGACTTGGAGGTTGAATCTCCAGGGCATTGCCCTTGGTGTGCCTTACCAGTGTGAGTCACAGATGCTGGCTTAAGATGGGGGCAGGGTGGTCCCCGTTATACAGCTGTGGAACGGTTATGTAACCCTTTGCCTGGTTCGTACCGCTCATCACCTTGGCCCTCACCATTATTTTTCAGTTGTAAGTTTAACAAAGTGGTCCATAGTTTATCCAATCACTCTTCCTTCCGAATAGGGGAGTAAAAGATGGCAACTATTCAAAGCAGTTCATAGTGACTCCTGCAAAATACTGAATTAGGTGGTAATTAATAGCCATCTGTTTATTTTGATGTTCTGCTGCCCTCAAATCTGAATGGCCACTCTAAGCACTGCAAGCAGTGTAAGCAGGGAAGGCAGTGATGGATTGGACATCCACCACATCAACCAAAGGCCTGGAGGAATGTCTCCATTTTACAGGTTTTGCAGAACTGTATTAAGTCCTGCAGGGCCCTGATTTTAAGTGAGAGCATGTTCCACCAGGCTAAGCTCAGGGCAGAATAACAAGACATTGGTTGCGTTCAGACTGGCACTTTGACCCAATATAGGCACATTTCACAAACAGATTTAATGGGCACGATCACACAGCCACATCTGTCAGGTGTTCCCCGGGCATACTCGCCCCATCAGAGGATGACTTGGAGGTAGGTTAAAATGCCACCACCTCCGAAGTGGTGTTTTTGTTTCTGCACACATTCATGTCTGAACACAGGGGGGCTTGTTCCATTAGGGAGGCATTTTTTTAAAAAAAAACTGCCTATGTGTGTGCATGCAAGCATGTGCACACACACACACATAGATTCTGGAAATTTTTTGCAGATTGTATTGTGGCTGAGGCACCGCAATAACATGGATGCTTTACCACAGGATGTCTCCATGGGTAACCCACAGCAGGGTGTGCTGTGTGGCTGATATGTCCCATTACAGTTTAATGTCCCATTACCAGATCAATTAGAGCAGCAGCATATCGCGCCTAGCCACCAGTGTGATCACAGCGGGGTGTGTGTGGGAATAGTGAAGCAGATAAATGTATCAAAATTGGAGACTGATGTGTATATACATGCTTGAGAGGGGGCGAATGGAGCATAACAACAGGCTCTCAGTTAATTACTCTCAGCATTCCACAATTAAGAAGGGTAAAATTACACATCAATCTCATTGCGAGTTTCTTAGAGCATATTTTATAGAGAGACATCAAATAAGTCATGAAACAGATCTGACCTGAAGATATTTTCTTCTAAAGTTTATTAACAATAAGGTCAGGATACAACCTATATATATGCATACATGTATACATCATATATACAAAGCTGGTGAATCAGTAAACAATAAGGGGGAAAAAACAGTTCAATGCATATGATGGTAGAGACATAATGGATATGACAAAGCAAGGCAAAATATCAACACCTATCTCCTTTATAAATAAAAGCCGAATGGTGGTGGCACTTCTCTAGAACATTCCACACGCTCCAAAATCAGTTCGCTCTCTGATCTGTCATTCAGAGGGTCTCCCTATCCACTGGCTGCTTTGCCTGAGTCCTGCCTCCAGCATTCTAAACATTTTGCTAATCCTCTCCCCCCCCATAGCCAGTCAGAACACAGAAGTCATTTGCATATGTGGCCTCATTGGCCTCTGCCTCGGAACACAGAGGTTGTTTGCATATGCGACTTGATGGGCTTTTGCTTCTAACATTCTAAACAGTTTTGCTGTTCTGAGGTAAAATGTGTCCAATCTCCAGGTGAGGGCTGGAGATCACTCAGAATTACAATTGATTTCCAGACGGCAGAGATCAGTTCCCCTGGAGAAAATGGTGGGTTCTGTATCCTTATATGCTGCTGAGGTGGCCCCCGTATGACAGCCAATGTGATGTAGCAGTCAGGGCTTCAGAGCACGGGAGAGGCTGCAGGTATGTGGGGGGTGGAAAGCTGAAGAGTGAGAGGGAAATAAAGGTAGGTTGATGATTAGCTGGGAAGAAGATAGAATTGCCAACTCCAGGCGGGAAATTCCTGGAGATGTGAGGGATGGAGCCTGGAGAGGGTGAGGTTTCAGGAGGCGTGGGACCTTGGACAAGTACAAAGCCATAGACTCCACCCTCCAAACCAACTATTCCCTTCTGGGGAACCATCATTGCCAATCTCCAGATGAGGGCTGGAGATCACTCAGAATTACAACTGTTCTTTAGGTAGCAGAGATCAGTTCCTCTGGAGAAAATGGTGGACTCAGTGTCATTATACCCTGCTGAAGTCGCCCACAGCAAATTGACACTAAGTGTCCATGGCCGGGGCACCCACCCAGAGCCTCTTTCTAGAGGCCGTTGTATTTATTTCCTAGTAAAGTAAAGGTAAAGGTTCCCTTGCTCGAAAGCCAGTGGAATCTGACTCTAGGGTTGCTCATCTCCATTTCTAAGCCGAAGAGCCAGCGCTGTCCGAAGATGTTTCCGTGGTCATGTGGCCGGCATGACTAAACACCAAGGCGCACGGAACGCTGTTCCCTTCCCACCGAAGTGGTACCTATTTATCTACTTGCAATTTCTTGCTTTTGAACTGCTAGGTTGGCAGGAGCTGGAACTAGAGACAGGAGCTCACCCCGTCTTGCGGCACCCGGGTCTTGAACTGCCGAACTACTGACCTTCCACAGCCTGCAGTTCAGCATCTTAACCACTTGAGCCACCGCAGCTCTATTTCCTAGTATATATATATATATAAAAGAAAGTCCCCTCACTGTAAAATCAATGCCCAGGCCAAACTGCTGGACCTAGAGACTGTCACACAGTGCGTGTGTTTGTGTGAACCAGCACCTCGAAGCAGTTTTGCACACACAGCAGACTGTCTTTCACCAGAGGCTTCCAATGGTAAACCACACTTACTCAGTCCAGTGGTAACTATGTACAGAAATTTATTTACAGTATATACAGTCCTCAGACAAAGTGCTTCACCAGACTCCATTCACCAACAAGGGGAACAGTACATTGGTATATTTCTACATATATACATATGTCAGCCAATCAGGAAAGTGCTGACTCATTGTGACTGTGTTTTTACCCAGACAAGTCTAAACTGGCTGGATCTGGTCTATAGCATCTGTCAGCTTTCAAATAGATCTGGGAGATCTAGGTGCTGAAACTTACACACCGACAAAGACACCAAATTTTGGGAGAGCGCTCCTACCATGATGTAGATGCTCACTAAGAAGGGATTTTTAGAAATTTGACCCCTAACAGGAGGTTGTCTGTCAGGTGCAGCAGTGGTTGCAGGGTGCTTAAAGCCACGACGGAGCCTGCCCCAGCAGTAATCTGCCAGCCCCGCTTCCACAGTGGCTTCTAATACTCCTCCCCCCTTCCCCATCCTTCACTGGACAGGCAGCTGCCTGTCAGGTGTAGGAGAGGAGGTAGGAGGCTTAAAGCTACCAGGGAGGTTTGCTCAGCAGGACTGCCTTAGCCCTGCTGCTGGCCCAGCCTCCCTGATGCCTTTAAACATAATCGTCGAGCCAGATACACCAACGCTACAAGGAGGAGGCAACTTAAGAATGCGGCAAAGACATTTGCACATAGTAATCCTGTGGGGCACTGAGCGGTGCAGGCCAAGTACAACACAGTCTCCACATGAGCAAAACAATCCAGGAACACAAGTAGAAAGGCCATCACTTTTGTGGATGGTGGTAGGAGTTGACGTAACAGAAGACTGCTTCTTAAATGGACAGTTCTATGTGGCCTGCTCCAGAGTGAGCTCACCAAGCAGCCTGGTGATCCTAGCACTTCAGGGCAGAACCACCAATGTGGACTACAGAGAAGTCCTTCAGTAGAGGGAAAAAAGTATGTATGTCTCACTTCAATTTTTACATTACAATCTTCACCATTACAATTCCTACAACAAATGTTACATTTCAAACTTCACATCATCAGTATTATAACTGGATTTATGGAACTTAAATACCATAGCGAAGCACAGGTATCAGGCTAGTATCAAATAAAAAGGCAAATCAGACAGATTAAAAAATAAGTAAACACAGATATAATGAAGTAATTAATGAATTATGCCTCCAAGACTGGGGGACTGCCAAACATAATAGGGTGAATAGTGGAAGCTCTCATCAACAAGGGGAACCCCAATGGAGAGATCATACAATAAGGATATCAGAGGTTGGCCCAGTCTCATCAGAGCTTGAAATCTAAGCATGGTCATCCCTGATTAGTACTTGGATGAGAAACCTCCAAAGAAGTCTCGATCTCCTACACAGAGGTAAGCAAAAGCAAACTACTTCTCTACTTCCATTGCATAGAAAAACCTAAGGGGGTCACCATAAGTCAAAAGCAACTTGACAGGAGTTTCCCCTACTAAAGCCATCATTCATAAAAGATCGAAAAGGTTGGATGCTTCAAAATAACAGGCACAGCTTTAAGATACATTTTGCCAAGTGTGCTACAGAATGGACACTGCTGCCCCTTCACTATTTGACCAGACTACTGTATAAAAAGTGTGTCATAATTTAACACGGATTGTAGGAAGATTATCCCATGCTACTCATCATGCCAAAATGTTGATGTAGTTTATTTTAATCTATATCACTTTAGAAAGGGTTCATCTGTTTTAGTTAATCAGTTTTGTGAATATCCTACCAAAATGCCAATACAAGGGGACCTTAGTCCTGTAAGAAAAACAAGGGTTTATATATTTTAAAAATCCCCAGGAAACCCTTGTTTTTGCTGCCAAGAAAATACATTTTTTTGTCACATGTGGTGGTATTATCCGATATCTGGAAACTGGCAGAAGATGACTGGGGGTAGAGAACTTATCTTTTCCAAGTCACATTGAGGCCTTTGACATCATGTTTTATACCACCCAGAAATGATGTCCCCACACCAGGATGAGGGTCTAATGGCATAGTTTGTGGCAAATGCTAAAGCATTACTAGACATGATGCCTTCACTTTTGGGTTGCATGGAAAGTGACATCATGGTTATGCATCAGTGCCCCCCCTTCCCTGGCATTTTCCCCACCGTCTAATAAGAGGTGATGGGCTGAGGACTCGGATGGTGAGAGCTTTTCTACTGAACTCTACCTAACCCAAGAGCACAAGACTGCTGGGAAATTATGGCTAATGTGGCATTGTTTCATTTCAATATAGCATTCCCCTTTGTTCCAGAAGTATTCCTCTTAAACAATATGATATATGGTCTCAATTCATATCAAGGATTTGATCTTTTTTTTTATAATCTTTTTATTAATTTTCAAAAAGAACGTGAAAAATAAACATATTTTTAAGTATATCAAAGAAATCATACAGGTAGTAGTTAATTAATCATATCATCTCATATCCCAATAATATTACAAATCACGTATTTCATGCGTTTCATCATAGCTCCCATATTAAATCTAATAAGATGTCAATGTTGTCATGCAGATAATTAAGATTTTCTTTAGATATTTTCTTCCCTATGGAGCTGTGTTTAAAGTAATCGATATCTTATTTTCTATTAAGATCACTTAAGTGCCAAAACATTAAGATTTCTTCTTTTGACAATTTAAACGCTATCTAAATCTATGAACTATAAATATATCCAGAACATAATTAAATCCTAATACTAATTCATTATTACTAATGTCCCAATCATTACAAAACCCACACATAGTAAAGCAAAAACCAAAACCAAAAATAAGCAAGAAACAAAATTACAATCACAAACACCATCTTTCAAAATTCCAGGTAAGGAAAAAAAAATACAGAAATTCTCATTGTTATCCACTCCTTTCTTAAAAAGCCTTTGTCTACCAAAAAGAAAAGGTTATGCTATAAAGATTTTCTTTAGGTATTTAGTTGTTTTCCTCCCTATGGAGTTATGTTTAGAACAATCAATATCTTATTTTCTGTTAAGATCACTTAAGAGTCAAAACATTGAGATTTCTTCTTCTGATGACAGTTTAAACACTATCCAAAAACACACTTAAATCCTAATAACAAAATTAAACCCTATTATAACTACTATTTATTACCCCAATATAAACCTAATTAACCCAATTATACCCTTACTATTTCATTATTACCAATCAATGCAAAGACCACACATAATAAAGCAAGACACAAAAACAATACTAAGCAAGAAACAAAATTACAATCACAAAAATATTCTTTCAAAATTACCATTGCGGCAAAAACAATACAGAAATTCTCATCGTTGTCCAGTCCCTTCTTGAAAAGCCATTATCTGCCAAAAAGATAAATTATGCTATACACCAAATCATGTTCTTGTCTGACATTCTTTCCCCATCTTTCTGTTGCCTCCTCCTTTTTCTCAATCTCTTTTAGACGTCTTAGGTCCTTGTATTCATGGGGCCTTAATTCTAAGCTTTTCCTTTTCCATTTCCATAAGCCAGTTCTCAATCTTTTATAAGGTTTAGAGTTCTTTCCACAATCTCTTGACTCCTTGTTTTTAGTCACCTTATTTTCCTCATCCACTGAAAAATTTAAAGACTGTCCTTTTTTTACTTCTTTTTTTGACTCAAAACTTGTATCTTTTGGGTGGTATCCTCTGCGATTATCAGTCTCCTGGGTCACATTTTGTGTGATTAAAAGCTGCTTATCCAATGGCTCCCTCTCCTGGCAACAATCCTGTTGTTCAGCTGATGCCTGTAAATGTAGATTCAGTTCTTTTTTAT
Organism: Gekko japonicus; assembly: GCF_001447785.1. Taxonomy (NCBI): domain Eukaryota; kingdom Metazoa; phylum Chordata; class Lepidosauria; order Squamata; family Gekkonidae; genus Gekko; species Gekko japonicus. The sequence goes on along the minus strand of NW_015169932.1, from coordinate 15,978 downwards.
TCTCCACATCTAATTGCAAGCTCTGAGGATCTTTAAACAAGTTTTACAGGCTGTTTTAACTGCTTGTTTGATTGTATTTGCTAAGAATCTTTTAAATTGTTCACAAGTGAGATCTCCTACTTGCATGTTTAAATCTAGTTCTTCCTCTTCCGCTGCCATTTTCTTCCTCCAACTTAAATAAACCTTTTAAGATGTTACACTTTTAAATATTATTTATTGAAGTTTCACAGCCATTGTAGTACAGCATTCAATAGGTCAAGTCATTCTATAAATCTTGTTTCTGGCTAACAATGTTCTTACAGACACAAATTATTTTTTCATTTCATTTCTGCTTTCTTACCCTTGCTTCTCCAAAACACTCATTTTTTCCCCAGTCTTTCCATAGCCGCTTTCTCCAAGAATTTGGGAATAACTGAAGGGGGTATATGGCTTGTTATTAGTTATAAAGTTGCATGCCGATACACGAGAGAATATCTTAAATACGATGAGTTACTTGCCATATAATAAGCATAACGTCTGGTCGCTCCTAGGGAAACATGGAAGCCATGTTTCCTCCCATCTTTGTTCTTGCTTTGGGGCAAAATGTCAACAGCCCTGCAATTGCCATCAATGGGGGTGGACAAAAAAAAGCCCCTTGTGACTCCACCTCCCTCCAAGAAATAGAGTGGGACCCACCTGAGAATTCGGGAGGTCCCAGAAGAGCGAAGTGGAAGCGGGCATCTCGGGAGTGTCCCGGAATGTGTTTGTTTGCAGCGCCGCACCGCGCAGGTTCAAGGATTTGATTTTGACTGAATTAAAACCTAATGCTTAGTCTCTAGGCATATGGAATCAACAGGTTGTTCCTAAATTGAAGGTAGGTTATAAAAACTGAGTGTGTTACATAAACTCTTTACAGTTGTACGGAAGTCAAAAGATGTAGATCACTTAGACATTTATTGAAATTTTGTGATTTATTATAGAACATGATACAAATTAGTGGTAGGTGATATATGTGAGTATGCATAGATTCTCATCTTCCTAACTAAAGAAAACAGAAGAAAATATCTTCAGGTCAGATCAGCGTTATGATTTATTCATTTGATGTCTCTCTCTAAAGTATGCCCTAGGCCACTTGCAAGGAGATTGATGTGTAAATTTACCCTTCTTAATTAATCCTCTCAAGCATGCATTTACACATCAGTCTCCAATTTTGATATATTTATTTGCTTCACTATATCCCCCCCTGGTATTAAGTCCAAACAAATAGTGACCATATAAACTAAACTTGTTATTCATGTTTGGTCATTTCATCTCTTAAACATCAGCATTGTCTTGTATGCTAATTGCTACTCACCATCTGCATATATAGAGAGACTGGTAAATTATCTGAAAAAGTGTGCATGCACACGAAAGCTTATACCTTGAGTATGACCCTACCAGGTGACAGCCACAAGGCTATGAGTATGGAGGACCTCCTTTGCATCCTTGGAAGGGTTGAGACTGTTGGGTATGGGTACATATGGGGTGGGGGGGCAGAGCCAAGGCATTGGTCTTCCTGTCCCTCAGGATCCTGCATTCAGTCTTCACTAATCTCTCAGTGTATCTACCAGCCTTGCTTAGATTGGGCTTTTGCCGGTTGTCGCAATTGGGGCCATATAGGAATTTTTCACCCACTAGCTCAAATTTATCTGGAGCTTGGGGTGGTTTTTCCTGTGGTGTTTGGGGAATTGGCAGCATGTACCCATTAACTAGGTGATCGTATGGCAGGAAGGAGGCAGGAATTGTTTATTCTTGCTGAAACTGATTTAACACACTTTTGACTCTATTGAAAGAAAATTCTTTAACTGGGCAACCACCCTAGAAAAGACCTTCTTCCTTGTGGCCACATATCATAGTGAAATACTGGTGGGCCCAGGGATGTTCAGAGCCAAAGGTCAAAGGGGACCGCTGCCCCAAGTCCTACACTTGGGGGGGCAACTACCCACAGCCCTCATCCCCCATGGAGAGAGTGGAAGAAGGAGGAGGAAGAAGATGATGAAGAAGCTCCTGCCACCACTTGCCCCTGGCCCACCTATCATGTGTGCAGCTAACTTCTAGTGGCAGCAGTGTCTCCAACCCACCTTGCATCAGTTGAGGGTCACCCTTTGCTTGGCCATGTCAGGGTGGTGGTGGGTGTTGCAGGCAGAGATTCTGGGAACCCATCTTAAAGTTTGGGGCAGAGCTCAAGAGTCATTAAGACTGTCCTCGATGTGCGAAACCACAGATCTCTGGCTATTTGGAACATGAAAATTAGAACAAGGAGGAGGAGGAGGGAGATATCCTTTAATAGTGACTGAGAAAGAATAATGCATCTTAATCTTTAGACAAAGTCACCACAGGACTCCAGGATTTCTTCCTGTGTAATGGGGTTTTAGGAAGCTAACTTTTCTGTATTGGCAAAAATGCACAGTCTTCTTGACAATGGAGGTATTATGTGTGCATCAAATGTGCACAGAATTCATGGAAAGACATGGGCTATAAATTGAGCAGCTCAAAGTTCCCAGTATTCACATTGATGAAAGGCCCCCGAGAGAAGCCACAATGAAAGTTCAAGCTCTTGCTGCTGCTGCTCTTCTTGTCTTTCTCCTTTGTCCAAATGTCAAGGGAGAAGTGGTAAAACTGCCTTTTATTTCTCTTAGAAGTCCCATATGAAACATTTCATTAACATTCAGGAAGATCTTCAGTAAACTTTGAAGGAAGGTCTGCAAGATTTCAAGGGATCCAGAATGCTTCTTCAAGCTTGACCAAATGTGAGAACTGGAGAATTCCAGACCACGAAATTGGATTAGCAGTGCTTTTCTTTCCCTCAAAAGCTCTGGGAAGCATAGCTCTGTGAAAAAGGGAAACTTCTCTAGGTGAGAATTCCCAGCACCTGAACAGTAGCTTCCAGAATGCTTCGTTGGAAGCCATGCCAACTAAGCTTGTTTCAAACCCAAAGGTTTGAGTTACATAAAGTCTTTTAGAATAAGATATTTTGGCTTCATTTTTAGTAGTGATCTACAGAGGCATGGTTTTCTTGCTTGAAGTTAGCATCATTGGATGGCCTCAAGTTGTGAGCATTTCTTTATGAACTGGGGGC
>NW_015169932.1:2130-12833 GCF_001447785.1 Gekko japonicus | reverse complement strand
TTCTCTAGGAGAGAATTCCCAGCACCTGAACAATAGCTTCCAGAATGCTTTGTTGGAAGCCATGACAATTAAGCTGGTTTCAAACTCAAAAGTCTGAGTTATATAAAGTCTTTTAGAATAAGATATTTTGGCTTAGTTTTTAGAAGTGATTTACAGAGGTATTTTTTCTTGCTTGAAGTTAGCATCATTGGATGGCCTCAAGTTGTGAGCATTTCTTTATGAACTGGGGGCCTCTATAATATGCCTTTAAGATTCCTTGCTTGTGGCAGCAGAAAGCTGTATATCTCTCCTCTTCCTCCAAGAGATCATCATGGGGGTCCCTTGTCCGATAATGGTTTTGATGGAAGACTTTGGGGTTTTACGTTCACCAACAGATGTATCCAAGTTGCAAGCCACAATGCCTTCTAACATCCATTATGTTTAATATGGAATTAAATGGTCTTAAATAAAAAGTTGAATTTGGAAAACCTGAGTATGAACTATGTTAGGGAACAGGGTAGAAGTCTAGGTATATATTGAACAATAATAAACATGAAGAATAACTGCTTGGGGTTTTTTTTGTTTGTTTGTTTTAATGTAGACTCTTCTCGATATTGCAGAGGTGAGTATTGCACATCTCCTAATTCAGGGGTGACAAACGTAAGGCCTTGGAGATAGAACTGGCCTGTCGAGGGCTCTTATGCAGTCCATGAGCTACTGGTGCAAGGGAGGGAACAGGAGCCTGCTTGGGGGGGCACTCCAATTGTGGCTTCAGCATGGCAGGATAACCTCCTCTGCAGCAGTCAAGCAGAACTCCTCCACTTCAGGGATGGCCTCACTGGAAAGCTGGGAGCCATTGCAGCTGCATTCACCCCTCTCCCGTCAACCTGCATCTCCAGGGCTGCTGTCCTGGATGGCTGCAGGGATCAGCATTTTCACACGGAGGATGCAAACAATCCTCTGCTGGGGCCTGCTGGCAGCCACCTCCACCACCATATTCATGCCCCCCAAGTGGCAGCGGTGCTTTGGCCCATGGCCGGGCATTCTTTGGCCCAGAACTTTGGCCCATAGCCGGGCATTCTTTGGCCCAGTGCTTTGGCCTATGGCCGGGCATTCCTTGGCCCAGTGCTTTGGACAATGGCTGGGCATTCTTTGGCCCAGTGCTTTGGACAATGGCTGGGTATTCTTTGGCCCAGTGCTTTGGCCCATGGCCGGGAATTCTTTGGCAGTTTCTTCTACACACAGAGACCAAGTCCTGCCACGGGGCATGTGACTAGGCGGCCAGGCCCGCCTCCCCTATGGACCACCCAGCACAAGGCTTGGCCCAACAAAGTGACATTTATGTCAGATCCGGTCCTCATAATAAATGAGTTCAACACCTCTGTCCTGTGCATCGTATATATGATCAACAATGTCCTATGTCTCCTTGGCACATTTTGCCTCTCAGTTTCTACCTGAGTCCCTCAGTAATTATGTACAAAATCCATAGCAGCAGTTTAGGTCTCCAAGGTAATTTTACTACTTTGTGAGGAAAGTCATCCCTATAGTTTTTTATGTCTTGGATCTACCAGTAATTTCCACAGATGGAAGGAAGGTATTTTTATCACTACTTTCTCAACTCATTGGAGTACTCGTTAAATTCTTTGCTTGATCCTTCTTGAGAGTCACAGCACATTTAAGATGAAACGAAGATGTGGAATTAACAGAGATCTATTTCCAGTGACATCATAACAGAGATGTCACCATTCCCTGCCTTGTGAAGCTTCCAAAAGGTTTAGCCCTTTTGGTTTAGAGGCATTTGAAATGGGAGCTTAGGCTCTTATCAACAGCAAATAAGTAGGTAGTTTTTCCTCTTCCTGGTCGTTAGCTATGTCATTTGTAGGGGTTAATTAATGTTGATAAAGAAATGTCATAAACTTTCTTAGATGGCACATGTTCTAACAGACCAAGTAAAAGTCTACACTGCCCATTATCCCATGTGGAGAAAAAATGTACTTTCCCCACAATTCATAAGAAACCATTTTGCACAAGTTTCTCAACCATACATTCTATCTCAATTTAGTTGATTAACTTTAAGGATGGGCACAAGCAGAACCACGAAGTAAAATTCATCATCACCTTTTGGAGGGACGGTTCCCCAAGGCATTCAAGGAAGCGATGGTCCACCCTCTCTTGAAAAAGCCATCTTTGGTCCCAGCCGAAATGGCCAACTATCGGCCGGTGTCCAATTTGCCCTATTTGGGCAAACTTATTGAGAGAGTGGTGGCGTTACAGCTACAGGGCTTTCTGGATGATGCTTCTGTCCTCGATCCCTTCCAGTCCGGCTTCCGCCCGGGTCATGGGACAGAGACGGTGCTTGTCGCCCTGACTGACGATCTCCGTAGGCATCTGAATCGGGGTGGTGTGGCAGCACTGGTGTTGTTAGATCTGTCGGCTGCATTCGATATGGTCGACCACCAGTTGCTGACCCACCACCTCACCGATGTGGGGATTCAGGGGCTTGCCCTTCAATGGTTTGCCTCTTTTCTCCACAGTCAGGGACAAAGGGTGGCAATAGAGGACCAGCGGTCCCGGAGACACTCCCTTGAGTGTGGGTGCCACAGGGGGCTGTGTTGTCCCCGATGTTGTTTAACATCTACATGCGCCCCCTTGCCCAGATTGCCCAGAGTTGTGGGCTTGGGCATCATCAATATGCGGATGACACCCAGCTCTATCTGATGTTAGGTGGCCAGTCAAACTCTGCCCCAGATGACCTGCATCGGCCATTACAGGCTGTGGCTGGATGGCGCAGACTGAGCTGGTTGAAACTAAACCGGGCAAAGACGGAGGTCCTGGGCCTGAGTCGGACCTGTTTAGGGCTGGGGCTCCCACTCCCGACCTTCGATGGGGTGCCTTTGGTGCCAGCGTCGGAGGTTAGGAGTTTGGGTGTGCTCCTGGACTTCTCTCTAACGATGGAAGCCCAGGTAGCAGCCACTGCCAAGTCGGCCTTTTATCATCTTCGGCTGGCTCAGCAGTTGGTCCCCTTCCTGGACCATGATGACCTGGCCACAGTGATCCATGTGACGGTCACCTCGAAGTTAGACTACTGTAACACTCTCTACTTGGGGCTGCCTTTGTTGCAGATCCGGAAGCTGCAGCTAGTGCAGAATGCTGCAGCCAGGCTGTTGATGGGTCTCTCTAGGAGGGATCACATTCGGCCTGTGCTGAAAGCGCTGCACTGGCTACCAATAGCGTACTGGATCCGTTTCAAAGTGCTGGTTCTTACCTTTAAAGACCTGTATGGGCCAGGGTCCGGCTTACCTAAGGGTCTGCCTTTCCCCATATGTTCCCCCAAGGACACTACGGTCGGGAAGTCAACATCTCCTGGAAATTCCAGGCCCCAGAGATATTAAATTTGCTGTTACTAGAGCCAGGGCATTTTCAGTGGCGGCTCCTACCTGGTGGAAGGAGCTCCCGGAGGAGATCCGGGCCCTGCGGGACCTTTCTCAGTTCCGCAGGGCCTGTAAGACGGAGCTCTTCTGCCAGGCTTTTGAGTAGGAGCCGCCGCCACACCAATTCCACCACCGATATGTATGCAGCATCGCACCACTACCACTAATATGTGGTTCCATCTGGGTGCGAGGTGACCCTGGAAAGAGAGGGGCCGACAAGTTGTGGGACCAATACCATTCGAGGAAGTTCTACCCCATCTTGCACTGACACTTTGTTGTTGTACTGTATTATTTTATTGTTTTAGACTGTTTTATCTGTTTTAATTCTGGCACTTGTGACTTGTTGTTATCCGCCCTAAGCCTTCGGGGAGGGCGGGATATAAATCCAAAAATAAATAAATAAATAAATAAATCATTAATTTTGCCCCATTTTTGGTTCATGAACCAAAGTTTGTGATATGTCTACTATCACAAACTTCCATGGGCTTTCAAAAAGTTTGTGGTAGTTCATGGTGGTTCATGGGTACAGTCCGTCCCAAACCTTATCAGATTACGGATATACATAAGGTCTTGTTACAAAGAGAGGTGTACTGGATTTTCAGGCTCAACACCTGCCAACCAGCTGGTTTAAACATATCATTAGACTTGGCATGTTTCTTGTAAATACTTAGACAAAACCCTAGAAACTGGGTGATTCTCGTGTTTTAATGCGTATCACTCTGAAAGGAGATTCTTGGATTGTAGTTTTTCCATACAAAGTGATTATTTTGCTGTAGAACTGACCATTAGGTTATCCTTGACTGTATGTAGGTTTCCTTTAATATTAATTAAAATCAAATGTGATCCATCAGCCGGATCAATACCAATGAGCTTGGGGACCTTTAAGAAGCAGGTTTAAAAGGATGGAGATAGGAAGTACCCATTAAGGCTGATTAGCCCGCATTCTGTATTATGATCTGAAAAGTATCAGGAATGAATACTACTCCCTTTTCTGGTAAGATTGTTGTGCCTATTATGTACTTTGTTTTTTATATTGTAATGAATAATGGAACATGACCACAGTGATTTAATTATGAAATATTTATTATAGAAAATCTCTGAATCCCTTCGGAGTATCTATGAATCAATGAATCAATGAAGGTACATCTTGATGTATGTATAAAATGTAATGAATTCATAGAGATAGTGGCATGTTATGTTGGTTTGGATTAATTGTAAAAATGTATTTTATTAGGAATTTTGATGTTGGAAGAAGTTCTTACAAAACAAAAGATTGAATCCGGAGAATTTCGTCACATCATCTGTAACAACACAAAACATTTGCAGAATTATTGCAATTTTGTACTTTTGTATTGACTTATCACTTATAGTCTCTCAAATAATTATTATTACATGTTAACAGTGCAATTACACAACCAATCAAGTTACTGATTACTTAAAATATTATTTGTTGTCATCTGTCAGTTTTACTCTCTCATGGATCACTGCCTTGTTGTGATGAGGGGGCTTGCGTGGTTCGATGAGGCTGTGGGCTATGCCGTGGAGAGCCACCCAAGGATGGACAGGCCACAGCAGAGAACTCAGACCAAGTGTGATCCACTGGAGAAGGAAATGGCAACCCACTCCAGTATCTTTGCCAAGAAAACCCCATGGACCGTAACAAAAGGCTAAAAGCTATGACACCGGAAGATGAGCCCCTCAGGCCGGAAGGTGTCCAATATGCTACTGGTTGAAGAGCAGAGGGCAAGTACAAGTAACCCCAGAAAGAGTGAAGCGGCTGGGCCAAAGCTGAAAGGACACTCAATTGTGGACGTGTCTGATGGTGAAAGGAAAGTCTGATGCTGCAAAGAACAATACTGCATAGGAAGTATTGCAAGAAGTGACAGGCATGGGGAGAGGAAGAGAGCAAGAAACAGGCTGGTATAAAGGAGGAGGTGATGGACTGAGAGAAGTAGGGGAGAGGAGACAAAGCAAAGGTGGAAGATCGGAGAGCCTTGAGGAGTGGGGAAGAAAAGGGGGGTTTGTCAGAGAAGGGGACAGGAAGATTAATGGAGAAGGGGTGGGAGAAAAAGAGAGAAAGGGTAGGTTGACAGAGATAGGGGGAAATACAGAGGGTGTGGGTTGACAGGTAATGGGAGGTGGATGCTGATGGAGAATGGTGGAGGCAAAAGAGAGGGGGGGAGATTGACAGAGAAGGGGATGGGAAGAAAGAGAAGTGTGGAAGATTGACAGAAGGGAAGGGGTGAGAACGAGATGGAAATTGTTAGAGAAGTGAGAGAGGGAAGGAAGAAAAGGGGGATGAGATGCACCCTCCCCATAAGTTTCTTGCAGGAACCCACTTGTCAGATTCTTTCTTATCTGAAGAAGAATTTGGGATTCCTTGCAATCTCTCATTATTTTCTTCCAAGATCACTGTTCTTAATTAAATGTTAATGAAACATGGCCCTTTTAAAAGATAAAAAATAGCCTTACCTCCTGCCCCTTTACCATGAGTCTGCCCATAATTCAGTGTTCATTTGGCCCACACACAGAATACCTTCATAGTCAAAAAGGCAGACCACTTTGACAACACGGAAAGGTTAACTTCTCAAAACAGTAGGGACACACAACATCCTTGAATTTAATGCCAACTTCAATGTAGAAACTATGGGGCATGATTCATACTACTACTGCTCCGATGATGACGACAAGGAGTACGGGATCTCCCTCTGCATCCTTGTTCTAACTCTCTTTTTTCCAAACAACAGGAGATCTGGGGTTTGGCACACACAGAGATTCAGGGACCCTAGGCAAAAGTTCAGGATGGGGGCCCAGACTCCCTGTCATTACCACTACCCCTCCATCAGGGTCAAGCCAGTATAATCCTTACTCCATGCAAGTTGATTCGCAGGTGGAAGTGGTTCTAGGATCCTGCTCTTTTTCTTCCTCCCATCTCTTTGGGAAACAAAGTGTGAGTGGTTGCTCCCCTAAGTACGGAATCCAGGTGTCCCTGTTGCTCACTGGCTAAGACCACCCTTAGCCCAAAGAATATATCACTAAGCCACAAGAAAGAAAGCCTTTCACACGAGGAGAGGCTATGTCTGAGTAGAAGACTCTCTGTTTTGCATGCAGAAGTTCTCAGGTTTGATCCCCAGGAAATCCACTAAAAAAGGACCAGGCAGAAGGTTTTGTGAAAGACTTTTTCCAGAGATCTTGGAAAGGTGATGCAAATTTGGATAGACTATACTGACCTTGATGGACCATGGTCTAAATTGGTATATTTGTCTGTTGATCTTTACATATCAGAAGTGTTTTCATCTTTAACTGCTATCAAAAGATAAAACATCGTCTAAGATATTACCCATTAATACATACTTTACAAGGACACAAGAGGGATGCTCCAAATATTGGGGGTCACACACATGTAGTCCTTTTGGGTGACACAGGTTCAATCCTTGAACTCTCCTGTTCAAAAGACTTGGCAATAGGGGATGGGAAAGATCACCTGCTGAGATCCTGGAGAACTGCTGACAGCCTGAGTAGATGACACAGACCTTGCTGGCCAATGGTCTCATTCAGTATGAGGCAACTTCATGTGTGCTCTTTGTGTTCATTGGGTAGTCCATTTTAGGACTTTTTCCTAACAGAGCCAGAGGGGTGTTAATCTGTTCCAGCAAAATTGAACAGGTGCCACTGGAGTTCTGTTTAAACTTTAAACCTTTAAAGAAAAGAAGTTTTTTTCAGGCCAAGCTGGAGGTAGGTAGGTAGACATTTTATTGTATATGGCCATAGGCCTTTACAATTGAGAATCATTAGAGATAAAATGCACTTACAGATAAAACAATAAGGTACCTCGCTAAAATATAGCACTATATTATTTAAAAGCTTTTATATATAAAAGCATTTTTATATATATGCTTAAAATATAACAATAAAATACATCAATAAAATATGGCACTACGTTTTAACAAACTAACTAACGGCAGCTGTATCAGTTGTTATTTTTTCTAGTTGCTACATTTGCTCTTACTTTTGGTAGCTAGAGCAAAAAGTGCCATCCTGTTGGAAACAAAAGAATCTATATCTGACAAAATAAAGTTAGTTTATCAAAGTCAGAAAGAAGATGGAGACCAGACAATATGTTGGCAAGAAATTTTTCTCTTGGTTCTGAGTATATGGGGCAATTTAGAACGTAATGTGGCAGGTCCATGATCAAGGATCCACAGATATATATATGCTGGTCTACAGGTTTTTTGTGGGATCGTCCGAGCTGCATCTGAGTTGTCATTGACTGGAAATGTAATGATGAGAGTGCTGCCCTGAGGTTATAAATTGTAATTTCTGTCTAATAATGCACTCTAAGATGACCTTTTTTGATGGTTTTGTACCATGGAGCAAATTTTAATTTGCTGATTATAAAATTGTCAATTAGGACATCTTCTTTATAAATCCACTAGGAACTGATCTCTGCTACCTAAAGAGCAGTTATAATTTTGAGTAATCTCCAGTCCTCACCTGGAGATTGGCAACAGTGGGTCCCTGGGAGGGAATGGCTGGTTTGGAGGGTGGAGTCTATGGCATCGTACCTGTCTGAGGCCCCAACCCCTCCTCAAACCTCACCCTCTCCAGGCTCCACCCCTCAAATCTCCTGGAATTTCCCAATCCGGAGTTGGCAACCCTATCTCCCTCCCAACTAACCATCTGCCTACCGTTATCTGCCCCCTGGCTTCAGTTTTCCATCTCCTCCCCCTCCCTCCTAGAGAGCAGTTGTAATTTTGAGTGATCTCCAGCCCCCACCTGGAGATGGGCAACAATGGTTCCCCATCAGGGAATGGCTGGCTTGGAGGGTGGAATCTATGGCATCATACCTGTCTGAGGCCCTACCCCTCCTCAAACCTCACCCTCTCCAGGCTCCATCTTACAAATCTCCAGGAATTTCTCACATAGAGTTGGCAACCCTATCAGGACTGGCCCCAATGGGTTTTCTCCCAAAGGCCAACATAGGTGTGGAACTCGGTTTGCCAATGGCCGGGGCACCCGTGCTGTTGGCGGGCCGCCTTTGCCGCCCAGGAGGAGGAGACAGGCGGCGCAGCTATGCTGCATCTGGAGCGAGGGGCGGGGCCGGAAGTTGAAGAAGCCGGCCCCCAGTATCCTACCTCATTCGGCTCCTCGTGCTTGGCTAGGATGGAGGTACGAGCCAGGTGCTGAGCGTGGGACCGGGGCTTGGCGCGCTGTGGGCTTCGGCTGGGAGCCCGGAGCAGTGCAGGTCGGCGGTGGCTGGAACAGGGGCCGGGGCTTGGCGCGCTTTTGCGCTTCGGCTGGGAGCCCGGAGCAGCGGAGGTCGGCGGTGGCAGCGGGCCAGGCTGTGGTCCGGCGGCGATTTTGGCGGCTGCGGGAAGCTGATTCGGACCAGGAGTCGTCGGGGGAGCGGCGCGCAGTTGCGGCGAGGCCAGGCACTAGGCGCGGCTTCGCCTGGGTTCTTTTGGGCCAGTAGGGAGCTCAGGGGGTGGTGCGGCTGCATTTATATTGGCCGGTGGGCTGCTGGGTCCTTGGCAGCATTAGCTGAGCGCCTCCCCCCTTCCCCTCTCAACCGCCCCCCCCCCCTCCCCCCTTGGGTGGCCTGAGGGTGAGATCTCCGCAGGTTTGTAGCAGCCTGCAGGGGGGTGCCTGCGTTGGGAAATTCATATTTGCTGGCAACGCATGGTTTTTCTCAGATAGCTGGGGTCTTGGAAAGGGCTGGTTTCGGTTTCCATTCGCGGCCATTGTAAGGCATTTCATAAGAACAGCTATCTGGGGCGGGGCTTGGTGGCCATTTTGTGACTTGGGGCAGCCTTCCCCCCCCTGCAAGGCCTAGGCGGCCATTTTGTGTTGGTCCGGTTGCCAATTTTGGAGGTTTGGGGGCCATTAGAAATATTAAGCTTGCTTGTATTGTTCTCAGACCGTGATAGTCCTGCTAGCCTGCTCTCATCAGAGCGTGGAAGTTAAGGAATTTTCGCACCTGTAAAAAACATTTTTTTTGGGGGGGGGTGTTTTGGTCTTGAAAGTTTAGAATGGCTCCCAAGAAAGGTACAGGCCGGGATAAGGGGAAGAAGCCAGCCCCTAAGGCTCCCCCGAAACGGTCGGCACCAGTGTTGTCCTCTTCTGAGGAGGAGGGCGCTGATGAAGTACAGCAGGCAATTTTGGCACGGTTGCTTGCAGTAGAGCAGGCTGCTGGGGCCCCAGCACCTGGCAGCAGAATCAGTTCTGGGGCTGCTGGGAGGAAAGAAACTCGTTCCTCGTCAAAGAGGTGCTTTCAGGCTGAGGTTCTCACAAGGTTGTCTTTGGTTGAGGGCAGGATTTCATCTGAAGCAGGTGGCAGAGGCTCGAGGCAACTGGAGGAAGATGAGGCGGGCCCTTCAGGTGGCGCACCTCGACGGCGAGGAGCTGGGCCTGCGTCAGATCCCATTCAGGAAGGCAATGGCTCTGGTAAGTTGGAGGGGTCCATGGCAGGGGCAGCTTGGCCATGGGGGCCTTGTGGGGCTGCTAACCCTTCAGGAGCAGGTACACATCATTCACCCTGTGCACACGTGGCTGGAAAACACTGGGGTTGGACACCTGGGCATCAGCATTCACATCAGCCAGTAGGGAGTTGTTGTGAGGTCTTGGACTCAGGGCAGGTGCAGTGTTGTGGGTCCAGGTGTCAGCAGAGCACTTCTTACGCCAATGTATTGGCCTCGGAACTCCCATATGGTGATGTAGCATTACTTTTGGGTGATCATTTGTTTCCAGCAACTAGGGATAAAATTTGTTGGGGCGAATATGTGGATGTATTTTCACTCCTCTTTCGCGAATTGGAGAAGAAAGATAAGGAGGATCTAGAAGACAGGGATAAGGAGAAGCTTAGGAAGATGAGGGTTGACCGCACCTGGGCTAATTGGGTGGCCGGGTTTTTGGTCTACGCGGGGGTTTTGGCCAAAGCTCAGCCATGTAGAGGGGCGGCTTTATTCCAGTATTTCGATATTGTTTACAAAGCCTATACGGGCTTTACAGGCCCAGCTTGGTTACAATATGACGAAGAGTTTAGGATGAGAGCTGCCATGAACCCTGCGATGCGTTGGGACCGCGTGCACCCTCATTTGTGGTTGCAACTTATGTCGCCTGCACGCCCTAACATAGCCTGGTAACCAGGGCTTTGGTACTGGAAAAGGGACCCAGTCCCATAAAGCTGAAGGTACTTCGTGAATGGTTGAGGGACTACCCCGATCTAGAAGCTAGGGACAGTTTGTTACAGGGTTTTACGTTAGGTTTTCGCATTCCGTTTCAGGGGCCTAGGGC
>NW_015169932.1:690-819 GCF_001447785.1 Gekko japonicus | reverse complement strand
GCCAAGCATGTGCCGGGAATTGATAACGGGGTGGCTGATGCTCTCTCTCGCAAACAGGTGGAGAGGTTCCGTCAGCTTGCCCCGGAAGCTCGGCTGCAGCCGGTGAGGATGCCCCAGGAGCTTTGGGTG
>NW_015169932.1:402-524 GCF_001447785.1 Gekko japonicus | reverse complement strand
GCTCACACATTTTTGTCTCAGCTGAGGAAGGATGGCACCAGAACACATTAATTTATGTAGCAGCCAAATCACCTGCTCACAACTTTAATGCCGGTAGCTCACAAAGTAGAATTTTTGCTCCA
>NW_015169932.1:0-234 GCF_001447785.1 Gekko japonicus | reverse complement strand
TTGACAGCACTGGGGACTTTAGGATATGCAGAATGCTGGAGGGCTGGTCTAGGGAGGCAGGAGCTAGTGCTGATACCAGACAGACAATTTCACCTGAGATATTGCTGGGTTTGCAGGCCGGTTGGGACGAGATTTGTTCCTCGGAATTTGAGGCTCGCCTTTTTCATGCCTTTTCCGGGGCCCTTAGAATTGGGGAATTGGTAAGGCAGTCTAAAAGTGACAGGTCAGGCAGGG
>NW_015169931.1:71776-78255 GCF_001447785.1 Gekko japonicus | reverse complement strand
TTTTTTTTTTTGGGGGGGGGGGAGGTCTAATTCAGAGTTTACTGTAGACATGGCTATTTGAATGCTTCTGTGTGAATGCACAGTAACTATTCCTTCCATCTGATTCCCTTAAAGTAGTATGATTCCTTTGTTCAGGGTATACAGTGCAAGCGGCAGAGGAGGAAAACATGCCCCAAATAAGATACAGGTGCCGAGACGCTGCTGCAGCCGAGAGGGAGAAAGAAAATTTCTCTCTACGCAGCGGACCGTTTTTCTTTTGCCATGCCAACTTAGGGAATAGAGAAGGCAGAACAAACTTGGCACGATCTTAACAATACTACAGACACGGTTTGGCCACTTCACGTCGCCTTCAGTAGCCTCCTGCAGTGGTCAGAGGAAGAGATGCCCCCAGCATCCGTCCATATTTTTTAAACATTTTCTTACAGGAGCTTCTATAACTTTAGTTCTTATGGAGTTTGAGTAACTGGATATTTGGGCTTGGCTGACACAGGTGCTGGCATCCGATTGACAAAACGGAACCCCCCCCCCCAGCTTATCACACAAGTGAGGTTAGGATGCAAGAACAGAGAGTTAAGCAGGACAGGATCTGCCCAGGCAACACTGCCTTTTGTGGTCAGCTATGAATGGGAAGAACAGCTTTGTAACTAGGTGTTACGAACCGAGTAAAGGTCCAGCTCCGAGCCCCTCTTTAAGCAGCACGGGAGGGGCATAAGAAACTGAGACCTTCTTTCTCACACCTCAGAATGAAAAGGAGGCCCCCTCATCTCAGTAGGACTCTCCTTTTTATTAGGTCGAAACTCCGGGTCAGTGTTTACTCACAGCTGATCCCTCATCAGTTTCATCCCAATCAATTCCTCCCTGGTGGAGATCAGGTGTCATCTTTATTCTCATTGCCCCTCTCTCCCTCCCGCTTAAAGCTCCTTGTCCGACCCTTCGTGCCTCCGCACGGTCTGGACCGGCTCTCCTCTTATAACTCTGCAGCCCTCTGCGGTGTAACTGTTCCATGGTTCTCTGCGAGATAGTCTGGGGCGCTTCCGATCTCCTTGGTTCCTGTATCTCTGAGACCTGTAAGATGGACATCTTCTCCTGTCATCTGCGGCGAGTCGACTAGGGGTTCCTGACACTAGGGTTGCCACGTTTCTCAGGGCCCTGCTCCTGCGCTCAAGAAATTAAGCAGGCGACACTTTCCCCACTTCTTCCCCCCATGCTAAGAAAGACTGTACCTGCTCACATCAAGCTGTTTTCAAAGGCAGAGGAGGAGCAAGGCGACTGTGTAAAACTGAACACTGCCCTTTCAGCCTTTTAAACGTGACATGGTCCACCGAAGGCAGAATGGCATCCCGTTCTATTTCTCCAGTGCCCAGGCAGCTGCTAAGATTGCTGACCACTGCAGGAGGCTACTGAAGGCGACGTGAAGTGGCCAAACCGTGTCTGTAGTATTGTTAAGATCGTGCCAAGTTTGTTCTGCCTTCTCTATTCCCTAAGTTGGCGTGGCAAACGAAAAACGGTCCGCTGCGTAGAGAGAAATTTTCTTTCTCCCTCTCGGCTGCAGCAGTGTCTCAGCACCTGTATCTTATTTGGGGCATGCTTTCCTCCTGAGGCCAAGCATTCACATTTAAGGCTCTGCAGCAAGACCTTAGGAACGTGTGATGCCTTCCAAACAGAGACGGGCACCTTTCTATTGGGACTCCCCAACACTCACAGGGGAAAGGCCAGCCGTGCAGACCGGGGCAGCTTGCACTGGCTTCACACCCCCGTGGACTAGCCCTGGCTGAAGCAGCTCCCTGCCTTTGCATATTATACGGAGAAAACGTATTACCCAACTCACTGAATCAGACCCCCGTGAATGTGCCTGAGATCTTTAGCAGAGCAATGCAGGTACTCTGACTCCTCTCGGAAAGAGCTGCTGCAGAGATGAGGGGGGGGAGGCCACCAAAAGTTGGACAGCGGATTTCCACGGCTTCTTGTGAGAGCATGGCACAACACGCTCACACTCTAGACTGGACCCACATCAAGTTCTGGCTCAGAGTGAACAACCCCCCCGTAGAGTTGGCTTAACTGTCCCTAGAGAGATACGGTATCCAGAAAAAACAGACATTGGTTGGACTAACGTTTCGTGAAAGCCAATATGGCCGGTTAAGCATGAAGGATAAACACAGTTCGCAATGATAAAGAGCAGGGCCAAACGGCTGCTGGAAGGCCAGTGTTTCTTCAGACAGATGTGCGTGGCCACAGTGCAGAAAGCCAGACCCCACCGACTGCAACGCCCAGTTCCGCACGCACTAATGAAGAATCCCAGGTGGCAACCCAGACAGGCACGCTTCTCTAAGGACAGCCCAGAGACAACATCAAACGAAGAATTATTTCTCCAGTCCCTTCTTGATCTCCTCTATGAGATTCTCCTTAGGAACATCGATCTGAAAAGCAAACGACAAACATCAGGCTGGGATGATACATCGAACAAGATATTCTCCACTGAAGAAGAAGAAGAAGAGGTTGGATTTATACCCCGCCCTTCACTTGGAGTCTCAGAGCGGCTTACAAACTCCTTTCCCTTCCCCTCCCCACAACAGACACCCTGTGAGGTGGGTGGGGCTGAGAGAACTCTGACAGAAACTGCTCTTTTTCAAGGGCCGCAGAGCTTGTGACTGACCCAAGGTCACATCAGCAGGTGCAAGTGGAGGAGTGGGGAATCAAACCCGGTTCTCCCAGATTAGAGTCCGCGCACTTAACCACTACACCAAACTGGCTCTCCTACACCAAACTGGCTAAAACAAATCAGACTGTAAAAAAAAAAATCTGCCTGATGTCAATCATCATGTCTCCCAAAAAGCTCTAGAGGAATATTGTCAGGGCTCTTTAAGAACTCTGGCAGCGTCCTCTGAAACTCTAACCTCTTTCCTGGTGGCCACATCCCGCAGTTTGACCACTCCGTTGTCCATCTCCTGCTGTCCAATGATGGCCACAAGCGGGATTCCTGCTTCTTCACAGTACTGTAGCTGGTTCAGAAGAGAGACACCATTTCCCACCATTCCCCCTGAGCGTATATAGGGGGAGCTATACGGGGAGAAAGGAGATTATATAGAAAAGAATCAATGTCTAATCAATGTCTAATCAGTGGGCGATTCTGCATCTAGCATTCGCTCCCCATTTTCTCAGCTGGGAGGGGAAAGTGCAGCTTGGGAGCATACACACGTGTAAAGTTCTGGGTGTGTATCTGCACTCTTGTCAGAGGTCATTTCGGGGCGGATCGCGGAGGATCGCAGTTCCCCTGGGTGAGGTGCGAGGGGGCGGGGCACACGACGAAGCCCCGCCCCTTGCGTCCGGCCGCTTGCTTCCAGCCTTCATTCAGCCAGGAAGAGGCAGGAGAAGAGGGAGGGTAAGTTGCTTCCTCCCTGCCTCTCCCCACCCCTGCCTGCCTGGGGCCAGGGAGGGCCTTGGCGGGGCTTCCTCGCACTCCCGCCGGCCTTGCAGGTCCACCGCCGGGCCCCTGATGTCAGGGGGTGTGGCATATGCTAATGAGTTATGCTAATGAGTTCCCCTAGCTCTTTTTCTACGAAATGACTCCTGGGAAAGTCAAACATTCAGACTGTGGGCCAAGTGCCAGAGCCATCAGCATGAGAAGACCGCTCTTTAGATCAGAGGCTCCCGGCTGCTTCCGAGTTCTGGGCCTTCACCACACAGGAAGCAGGCAGGGGAGTCTGGGGTGCCACCTCCTTGTGCCTTCAGGCATGCTAGCCCCATGGCACAGGTTGACTCCGACCCCTCAGCATTACTACCTTGATGCCAGCATCCCAGAGTTCAGCAATGAGCTTCATCCTCCCAGCGAGAAAGTCCTTCTGAGCAGCAGCCACCAGCACTTGCGTCTCTTTTGTGCGGATCTTCTCCTTGGACAGCTTGGAGGAAGGAGGAAAAAACAACCCTCATTGACCGCTGCACGTTTATTATTGGCCTAAAAGTGGAAATTAGATATAATACCGACTAGGGAGGAATTAGTGTTGAAGGTGCTAGAATTAGCACAAATGGATAACTTGAGCTTGAAGTTGCAAAATAAAAACGAAAAAGTATATAATAAAAGATGGTCTAAGGTATATGATTGGTTAGAGATGTTAAATGTATGAGACTCTACAATATATGTTAATAATGTATTGGAATGTAAACCTTGTAAAAACCAATACAAATATTCAAAAAAGAAAAAGAAAAAACAACCCTCATTCAAGCAACTCAAAGCAGATGACGGTATTTGTGGGCCAAGCAAGCGATCCAGTTCATGTGAAAGTCTAGGACGGAAGCCAGGCCACCTTTGCTTCTGAAGCCAGGGTTGAGATCCAAAGTGCGGCCTGTCATGGATCCGACTCAGGAAATGAGGAGGGGAAAAGGTAGAACCCCCCCACCCTTTCTCCTTTGCTTTTCACGTGTGCAGTTACCGCCCACACACAAGAGGATGCGAAGCCACATCCTGGAGGCTGCCTCGGCTGCTTCCCAGGGGAGGTGGGGAGCCCCATACTGGGAAGGGGAGCCCACAGTCACAACAGTAGATTTACCAGGCCTGCAGCCAGGATTCTGGGGCTTGTGAGGCTGGTGGGGCTGAAGTTCTCAGTGCAGAAAGAAAAGCCGTTTAGCCAACAGAAAGCTGTGACCAGGATCGATCTCTCAATTGCAAGCTGTTAACCGCTTTAGATGACAGTTCTCAGCTGCTGCAAGTTAATCACTTCTGCCAGCCTAAGTAACAATTCTGCTAACAAGCTGGCAGGTGGGGGGTGATGACTTCCACAGACAAGAACGCTAACTCTTAAGCAGAAAAACTCTCTTAAAGGAGATCAGTTTCTTGACACAGAGTCAGAAGGGATCCTAGAGGTCACCTACTCCAACCCCCTTGCTCAGTACGGGAATTGGTCAACTACAGCACCCTACTCTGCTTAAAGGAGCACACATCTTTAAAAATGTTTTTATTAAATGATTGAAAAAACGCATTTATGGGAGAATTTCTTGGTGGCTGTGCCTTTAAAAAAGGGGGCTGAGCCCCCCCCCAAAGCCCCATCATAGCTACGGGCCTGCAGATTACATTTCTGGAATGGTGAATGACGGCACCTTTTGTAAAACTCAGTTTCATCTCTCATTCTTTTTAAATATTGGCCATTTATTTTTGTCTTATTCTCAAAATGTTATTAGGAATACCAGAATCTAGGACAGTGCTAATGATGTTGGTAGTTGTCTGTGTAGGTGTGTGGGGAGAATATTTAAAAGAAGCGAAATAAAAACAATCCCCCAAAGAGGTGTAAGGGGTTTGGGGCAAACACAAATAACCAGTCTGTTCCAGAGATGAAAAGCTAAGGTCTGCCTAGCAGAGCAGGTGCTGTGTAGTGATCCAGAGCATCAGCTGGCTCCACTTCTGCATCTGAACTCAGAGCTAGGGTGGGCCAAGCTGCCACCCCTCAGCACCAGCACCACAGTTGTCAGAATGTTGGCCTATCCTGCAGTAATCACTAAGTTAACATGTATGGTAATGGCTACGGGCTCAGGTTTCCCCCTCAAAAAAAAAAGGTTAGCCAGATTTACAAGCAACAGATCTGATGACGGCTCCAAGCTGTGAGAGGTAAATGGTACCTCTGAGTTTAGGCCATACTCTGCCTAGCTGCAGACAGAAACAAAGTGGACTCTGAGTGCTGGTGGACTGGGGTTTGGCCTTTGACGAATTTGAAAGAAAGATAAATACCGGCACTAAATGGGTTAGGTATCTGGGACAAGATTAGTTCCACACAGAAAGCATTCTTTGGTGGGCTAATCATGTGGACTGTAAAGCTGATTTAAGCTCAATGAAATTAATGAGCTGTAAGCTTAGGACAGGTAAAAGGAAGTACTTCTTCTCCCAGAGTCATTAACATGTGGAATTCACTGCTGCAGGAAGTGGCGGTGGCAAGCATAGACAGCTTTAAGAGGGGACTGGACAAACATATGGAGTGGAGGTCCATGAGTGGCTATAGATGGAACATTCTGTCTGGGGCAGGGATGCTCTGTACTCTTTTTTTCTTTTTTCTAATAAATTTTGTATTAAATTTTTCAACATATACAACAATAAAACAAAACGCTCTGTATTCTTGGTGCTTGGGGGCAACAGTGGGAGGGCTCCTGGAGTTCTGGCCCTGCTGGTGGACCTCCTGGTGACACCTGGGTTTTTGGCCACTGTGTGACACAGAGTGTTGGACCGGATGGGCCACTGGCCTGATCCAACATGGCTTCTCTTATGTTTTTAGCAGGGCTTTTTTTTTGTAGAAAAAGCCCAGCAGGAACTCATTAGCATAATAGGCCACACCCAACAGCAGAAATTCATTTGCTTATTGGGCCACACCCCTGACAGCACAGCTCATCAGCATATTAGGCCGCACACCCCATGTTACCAGAAGTGTGGTTATCCAGCCACACCCACCTTTTGCTTCTTATTCTGTTTACCTTGTTTGTTGTCAAAACCCAGGGCCTTT
>NW_015169931.1:69205-71576 GCF_001447785.1 Gekko japonicus | reverse complement strand
CCACCAAGTGGTTTCACTTCCATGCCCTTCCAAGCATATCCTTCGGCATCAGAAACTTTAACTGCCAGCAGAAGGCGGCTGGGAATGTCAGAATCAGGCCACCCTTCAGTATACTTTCCTGCTCTCCCTTTAATAAGATGCACAGGTTGTCACACATTACACAAACCCTGCCCTGAATACTCTTTCGCAGGATTTTAATGCCGCTTCTCTCAGTATCGGAATGCAGTGATACATAAAACATTGGGGATTCTGTCTTCGTGCCTTGCAAAAACGGGAACAACAAGGCAGCCGGATGCTTGCATGAGAGCACCTCCTCGTCGGGTCTTTGGAAGAATGCACAAATTTATGCAACTTCAGAGCATTATTTAGCCAACCTCTCAAGTCCCTCCAAAACAGCAGATATCCCACACTGACAGAAGGTAAAGCCAAAAACCAGCAGGACTACACCTATTTCTACTCTCCTGACAGCCACTCCTGTATCTCTGTTTGTACACTCAGTAAGACCTTGGATCTGGCTGTTCCCTCGTTGCTTCCGGACGACACATTAAGCACCAACCTCACCTCCAGCTGCTGCTCGATGACGGAGAAGAGCCTTTCCACGCCGATGCTGACTCCTACACAGGGCACCTTTTGCCCCTTTTGACCAAATGATGCCACGAGCCCGTCGTAGCGTCCACCTCCGGCCACGCTGTCCACAGGGAGAGGCTCCTTGCAGTGGCTGTTTGGCTGGTGCAGCAGAACGGCCTCATAGATCAGCCCGCTGTAGTAATCTAGCCCACGAGCCAGACTTAAGTCCAAGGAGACCTACAGCACAGGCCCGGAACCACGTTAGTAGGGGGAAAAGGGGATCCCAAGGAGGCTCAGAGAAGCACAGAAACATTGGAAGGGACCTCAAGGGTCATCTAGTCCAATCTCTTGCCCAACACAGGAAATTCACAACTGTCTCCCCCTCCTCCAGCGACCCCTGCTCTATGCCCAGAGGAAGGCAAAATTCCTCCAGGATCCCTGGGCCAAACTGGCCTGGAGGAAAATTCCTTCCTGACTCCAAAGTGGCAACTGGCATTACCGAGGGCATTTCAGAAAGGGCCGTAAGAGCCGAGCACTGAAAGCCAGTTTGGTGTAGCGGTTAGGAGCGCAGACTCTAATCTGGGAGAACCGGGTTTGATTCTCCGCTCCTCCACATGCAGCTGCTGGTCTGACCTTCGGTCAGTCACAAGTTATTTCAGAGCTGTTCTCTCACAAGCAGTCCTCGAAATAACTCTCTCTGCCCCCCCCCCGCCTCACAGGGTGTCTGTTGTGGGGAGGGGAAGGGAAAGGAGATTGTAAACCGCTCTGAGACTCCTTTGGGTAGTGAAGGGCGGGGTATAAATCCAATCTCATCATCATCCCTTCCTGCCCACCCTCTCACAATCTGCCTAAATTCACAGAATCAGCATTGCCCTTCAGATGGCCCATCTAGCCTTCCGTAGCCACTCTACACACCTGATCTATGATGCCAAACAAGGTCAGGTACTCAAAGAGCAGCTTCATATCTTCCAGCCCTTCCATGGCCAGCTGACTCTTGGACAGCATTGGATCCTGGCACAGCTGATGAATCAGTTGCCACCCCCCTGCAGAAGAGACGTACATGCAGGGCAAGGATGGGAGAGAGAGAGACAGTGTTAGCTGCCAGGGTACGGACATCTGCCATGCACCAAGCCAGAGTGTCACAATCCCTGAACTGCAGTGTGGCTTTGGGCTCTCAGTCTGAGGGAAGTCTTTCGCCATACCTGCTACCAGAAATACTTGGGAGCCACGTGTGTCTAACAAGTCGGCTGTGCCTCTTCTGAGCTCTGTTCCTCAATATGGCACCTGCCCCATGTTTTAGGATAGTGGGCGAGGCTCTGCACTGGCGGGGCTCGCGGTTGGGAAGTGGTCCTCCCACCTTGCCACAGCCGTCACCTGGACGACAGGCAAGCTGCGAAGCTCCCCAAGAGGCAGGCCTCAGGCCAGGAAAGGAAGCTGATGAGGCTCTTTTGGGTTGACGGTAATTGTGAATGTGGCTCTCCGTAAGTAAATTCTCTGAGCTCTGTTGGAGTCACCGGGGGACTGAACAGGGGACCTTCTGCATGCAAATGGTGAAGGCTGCCCACTGAGCGACAGCCCTCCTGGCTCCACTTGTCTCAAACCAGCTGGCAGCTCTTGCTCCCTTGGTGAGCCCAATAGGCTTTGGCAGGGGTCATTTCGCAGAAAAAGAGGTGAGGGAGCTCATTAGCATAACTCATTAGCATAACTCATTTGCACTTGCCACACCCCCTGACATCACCAGAAGTGTGTCAGAAGGCAACCCCCACCGCTCAGGCTCTACTGGACTGTTTTGGATTGCTAGCTG
>NW_015169931.1:52546-69145 GCF_001447785.1 Gekko japonicus | reverse complement strand
CCTGAATAAAACTTGGTCTTAAAGGTGCCACTGGACAGTTTTGGACCAGGGGGCCGGGGGAGGGGGCTTACCTGGCTGCTTCTTGCTCTGACTGAGGGATGCTGGGAGCAGGGGGCGGGGCTTGTTGTATGTGCCCGCCCCCTGGGCTCTTTACTGCCGGAGCTCCACTCCTGTGGGCTCCTGCAGGAAATGACCCCTGGTTGGGACTCCCTCGGTGCTGCCGGGGCTCCGAAAATCCATGGGAACACAAGGGAACCTGTCCACATTCTCAGCCAACCTGGCTGCCTCGTTCTACACTGTGCCTGCACTGAAACTTACCAGAGAGCTGAACGTATTGGCCGATACTCTCTGCAGCCTCAGGCAGAAGCCCCTTCTCTTGGACCATCTCCCTTTTCACTTCCGCCCAGCTCACCTGTGGAAGAGACAGGAGACTGCTGAGCTCAGCATAGCCTCAGCTGTGGCAATTCATTCCCAGTGAAGCAGCTGACAGCCACATCTCTTTGTGAGCAACACACCCCAACAGGGGAATGTTTAGCTCTGTGAACACAGGTGTGGTAGAAGCATGGAGAGTGCTGGCCAGCCAAGGCTGACACGGAATTAAGTAATCCACTTATTTGGTGCATACCTGATGAATTTATGGCTGCAAAGCACTAAGACATAGTCAAGGTCCAAAAGACTGTCCTGAAGATTCTTTACCTTGCCCAGTTTGTCAAGAGTGGAGCAAGTGGTTTCAAATTTCACATCAGGAACACCACACACACGAAAGATCCCATTCAAAATGCGCCTGTCATTGATCTGGGGGTAAAAAGAGGAACGTTCAACAGAAACAATGTAGCTGTATCTGAAGAAGTGAGCAGTGACTCACGAAAGCTCCTACCCTGCCACAAATTTAGTTAGTCTTCTAAGGTGCTATTGGACTCTTGCTCTGTTCTGTTGCTACAGACAGACTAAAATCTTGATCTGTCTCCAAGGAAGGCACCACATCTAGCTGCACAGAATGGGAATCCATCAATGTTTTGATATGACAGATGGACTTAAATACCAGCTGTATCTGAAGAAGTGAGCAGTGACTCATGCAAGCTCCCACCCTGCCACAACTTCTGTTAGTCTTTAAGGTGCTATTGGACTCTTGCTCTCTTCTATTGCTACAAACAGACTAACATGGCTACCCATCTTGATCTAGAAACCATGTAGGAACACGATATAGACAATCACCTTCACACCCCTTTTTTAACACCTTGGTTTTGTTCCAATTCTTTTTCCTGAAAGCAATGTTCAGGCAACACTGACCCCACTCTGGCCAAGAGAGAGGGAGAAGGAAGACCAACAAGCTCTCTTACTTTGATAAGGAACTCTCCACACTGCAGGGCACTCAAGATCTCATGCATGACCTTCAGGCACTCTGCGTCAGGAATCATGGGATCGTAGTTGCCAGCAATGTGCCGGGGGGGGGGGGGGGGAGAAGAGAAGGCAGCCATCAAAATCATAAAAGCGTAACCTGGACGTGAGACCCACGTTGGCTGAGATACTCCGCATATAGCTCCTGTCTCTCAGTAGTACAAAACAGCCCAAATCCTCCCGTGCATCTTCTGCATTCCACTCACAGAGCCCTTCAGCTCCAGTCCGAGCTTCAAAGACAGAAGGCACACAGAACACTCTCTCCACGCTCAGGAGCTGAGCAGTCGGCAAATACTCACACACTGGCAGAACTCTCGGTAGCGCCCTCTAGCCATGGTTGGCTGATCACGCCTGTAGACTTTGGCAATATGGTACCGCTTAAAATTGGTGATCCTGTTCATCGCCAAATATCGGGCAAACGGCACCTGAGAAAAAGAGTCAAGGAGACTCGCCCAAAGCATTAGCACATGGGGACAGTTCTCTTTTATCAGCAGCCTGAAGGCTGCCATCCTGTCAGTGTTTAGAAGTAGGGTCCTCCAAGAATCTTTTGGAAGAATCAGCCTCACTGTGTGCAATATAGGCTCCTCTCTGATCATAAGAACATAAGAACATAAGAGACGCCAATGTTGGATCAGGCCAAAGGCCCATCCAGTCCAACACTCTGTGTCACACAGTGGCCAGAAATACCAGTGCCATCAGGAGGTCCAGCAGTGGGGCCAGGACATTAGAAGCCCTCCCACTGTTGACCCCCCCCCAAGCACCAAGAAGACAGAGCATCACTTGCCCCAGAGCCCCTAGCTATACCTTGTGGCTAATAGCCACTGATGGACCTCTGCTCCATATGCTTATCTAATTCCCTTTTGAAGCCGTCCATGCTTGTAGCACCCACCACTTCCTGTGGCAGTGAATTCCATGTGTTAATCACTCTTTGGGTGAAGAAGTACTTCCTTTTATCCGTTCTAACCCGACCGCTCTGCAGTTTCATGGAGTGCCCACGAGTTCTTGTATTGTGAGAAAGGGAGAAAAGTACCTCTTTCTTTACCTGCTCTTTCCCATGCATAATCTTATAAACCTCGATCATGTCACCCCTCAGTCGTCTTTTCTCCAAGCTAAAGAGCCCTAAGCGCTTTAACCTTTCCTCATAGGGAAAGTGTTCCAACCCTTTTATCATTCGAGTTGCCCTTTTCTGCACTTTTTCCAAAGCTATAATATCCTTTTTAAGGTGTGGTGCCCAGAACTGCACACAGTATTCCAAATGAGGTCTCACCATTGATTTATATAGGGGCATTATTATATTGGCTGATCTGTTTTCAATACCCTTCCTAATAATCCCCAGCATAGCATTGGCCTTCTTTATTGCAGTCGCACACTGTCTCGACATTTTCAGTGAGTTATCCACTACAACTCCAAGATCTCTCTCTTGATCAGTCTCTGCCAGTTCAGACCCCATCAATGTGTATTTATATTTAGGATTTTTGGCTCCAATGTGCATCACCTTGCACTTGGCCACATTGAACCCCATTTGCCATGTTGACGCCCACTCGCCCATCCTTGACAGATCCATATCCCTGCCTCCTCCCCAGTTGTTCTTTAAGGCTGAATTACACAGTGGAAGAGCCCCAATGTTGCAACATGTAGTTCGGCCTTGAGATAGTCAGCATCTCTATGGATCGGGCAGATCAGGTCAGTTTTTATCATTTCCCTAAAACTTGCTAAGGACACAACAATGCGGGCATCTTTAGGAACAGCACTGAGAAGCGCCAGCATGTCTTCGGAGCAGACAGTGAGTGACCCGTGCTCTTCCTCTAGGAATCTTCCTCACAAACAGAATACAGGGCAGCAGTGTTCCCTCTGAGTTAGTGTGAGCTAGCTCACAGTTTTTTAGCCTCCGGCTCACACATTTTCGCCTTAGCTCAGGAAGGAGGGCTCCAGAGCAAACTAGTTTATGCAGCAGCCAAATTGCTCGCTTACAACTTTAATGCCGGCAGCTCACAAAGTAGAATTTTTGCTCACAAGACTCCACAGCTTAGAGGGAACATTGCAGGGCAGCCTTTCCCACACAACCCCCACTGAAGGGGCTTATTTGGAAGAAGGCCCAGTTTAAAGTATGCTGGCCTAGAATATTTAAGCCTTTAAAGCTTTGTTGCAGCATTTTAAAGTGTGCCCAGTAATGTACTAGCAACCAGTGCTGACTGTGAGAGGATGTCGGTAATGTGCTTCCTGTAAGCATGACCCTCCCCCAAAGGCACCCCCCCCCCAAAAAAACACGCCTTCAATGGCAGCCTCATGCAAAGAAGCAAGTCACCAGCATGGACAATGCTGCAAGAGGGCAGCAAGTGGCACAGTCTCGCCCCAAGAGGTCAACACAGCCCGCTCTTCAAGGGTGGTCTCAGATAAGGGACTTTTGGTAGGATACAGTCAAGTCGTAGCGAAGGGATAGCTCCTCCCCACCTTGATCCTTCAGGTCGTACACCAGCTTTGACTCCTCCCAATGACCATCCAACAAGAGGTCCTTGAAGGGGAAAAAAAAAAGCAATGCAGTGTATCTCGGCTTATATCAAGCCATGTCTAATATAGAGCAGTTTAACGTACGTTCGTAATGAATGGCTAATTTTCATCTTCCTCTTTCCTCCCATTAGATCACCGTTAAGCTGCAGCTGCCTTCAAGGCAGTTAAAACAGCTGCTTGATGGAAATCTGGAGGGAGTCTGCATAAACTGTCACAAGGTGGCCCCACGGAAACAGGTGCTGTTGAATTCAAGGGAGCGGAAGCACGAGAGTCAGGGTTGCAGCCCTCTGCAGAGACAGGCCTGAGGATCTTCCCTTATGTAGGGGCCGGCCACCCTGCCGACAGTATACAGGGAGACCCAGCTCTCCTCACCTTCAGCTCAAAGACAGGTGTGTCTATTGTAACCGCTCCATGACGCTTGAAGCAGCTGATGATGGTGCTGAAGATCTTCTCCCGGATGGCCATCTGCTTGGGGCTAAAATCCCTGGTGCCCTGAAAGCCCAAACAGAGAGACCAAATTGGAGCTTAAGCAAAAGCAGTTTTAAAAATAAAACTCAGTGAAATCTACGCAGTTGTAACGGTGGCAGCAGCCAACAGCTGAAGAGTTTCCAGCTGCTTTAATTGTTGAACACTGAATATCTGGACCGATGCCAAAAAGCCTGCAACGAGAATCAAGCGCTGCTGAAAATAATAGGGAGTGATTGGAAGAGAGGACAGATTTGGAAAAAGCAACCAAAGCTGCACCCTGTACGTGGGAAACGGCCGGATCCTCTTGAGGGAGGAGGGGGCAGCAGCTTGTCCCAGAGGAGCCAAGCGCCGCTTCAAGGGGACTTGGAAAAAGGAAGTGGCAGAAGAAGACCCAGATGGGCAATTGAGATGGAGCGTTACCTTGGGAGTTTTGAGAATGAGATTTTCCGTCTTCGCATTGGCTCGCAGCTGTGGGGATGGAGGATTCGCTGCTTCTTCAGCAGCCTAGGAAAAGATCAAACAGGTGTGATGAATGGAGGAAAAAAATGAGTCCCTAAGCGCCCCCCCCCCCGGTTATCACCACATTATACAGCTCTTCTGCAAATTCAAATCTATACCCTGCTGTTTGCATTTGAGGCATTAAAACAGAGGTGTCAAACTCATTTGTTACGAGAAATTAACTCATTTGTTACGAGACATAAATGTCACTTTGTTGGGCCAGGCCACGTTCGCCATAAAATGTAACGCACGGTATCAGAGATATAAACGTTATAAAGGTGATTTCAGATGCTGAATGACAATAGAAGGCTTGATTAGATTAGGTGTGATATGCAGAAGGGTAGTAGGTGTGGAGATATCAGCACTGGTGATGAGACAGGAAACCTAGGTGTCAATTCCATACAAGAAGATTCAGTCCAGGAGGATGCAAAGAATAAATGGACGTAAGTCTGACATTAGAAACCATAACATTCAGCTGCTGACGTAAGAGTAGCAGTGCTCTTACAAAGGCATTTCAAAGGGAGATTAGAAAGAGAGACTGCTGAATTGCAACTGATAATGAAGCTCAAGACAGTGCATCCTCCAGGACATAAAAACATAAGAACATAAGAGATGCCAATGTTGGATCAGGCCAAAGGCCCATCCAGTCCAACACTCTGTATAAAGCTTTCTGGAAGTCAAGGTAAACAATATCTATTGGATCCCCCTTGTCCACATGTTTGTTCACCCCCTCAAAGAACATTAACAGGTTAGTGAGACAAGATCTTCCCTTACAGAACCCATGTTGAGTCTGCCTCAATAGGACTGAACTGAGACTGTTTTCCTGTGTCATTACCAATGTGTGCTATTCTCATTTGGCATCTGAAATCACTCCACTCTCCAAGATGTAAGGAGCAATCCAATTCCTAATCGGGGTCTTTTTGAAAGAAAATAAAATCTAGATAGGAACAGAGAAATCCAGTCTTTAAAAAAACCCTTTTCGGAATAAGCCAAAATAATTTCTTCAATGTAAAGTTTAATTGTGAGAAGAATGCATCCATCCATCCTCCAAAAAAGAAGAAGTGTGCTTGCACACAAAAGCTTACACCTGGAATAAAACGTTGTTGGTCTTAAAACTGCCATAGGACTCCAACTTTGTTCTCTCTCTCTCTCTCTCTCTCTCTCTCTCTCTCTCTCTCTCTCTCTCTCTCCTCCCTCTCCCTTCCTCCCCAAAAGAGCCTTGGAGCAGGAAACAGAAGCTGTGCATGTGAGTGAGTGAGAGTGAGTGAAAGAATTAGGCCCCGGTCACACGGGAGGATTTGCCTCGTGAAACAGACGGGTTGAGGGTACATCAAACGGGCGCGATCATACTGCAACATCTGGGAAGCGTCACGCACCCGTCCCCAATCTGTCCCTTCGGCCCGAAAATGCGCACTGAAAAGGTACCGGCAACAGAGCACTACCTTCCGGATGATGCAAGGTAACTCCAGGCATCTGATCAGGGAAGCGCTGGTAGCCCGTCACAGTCAGCGCCGTTCCCCGTCCCATGCATGCGCACAAACGCGCAACGTCTGTTTTACTACGCTACGTCTGATCGCCTGCCAAAGGCCAGAGCACGGAGCCACGGAGGCGCATCAAATTGCGCTACCGCGGTTCTTTTTGCTCCGGCTCTAATTTGCCTCCCTTCAGCGGTGCAGTATCCTGCTCATGTGACCAGGACCTTAGAAGGGCTTGTCTTTGTATCTCTCCTACATGAAGCAGCCACTGAGGGAACTGGGGGTGGTGGTGGAAGGGAGGCAGGAAACTGGAAGCAAAGAGCAAAGAGCAAAGGGCTGGGGGAAAAGCAAGCTACGGTGCAGTTGCAGCAGCAGCCCTGGAAAAGGAAGCAGAAGGAAGTTGCTCTGGACTGGATCTGAGCCTTGCGGGGGCCGCATCCAGCCCACAGGCCATATGTTTGACAGCCCTGCATTACAAGTTTGGTCAAAAGGCACATGGGATTTGTGAAACAACTATCCTTCATTCTAGAAACTACAGTAACGCCTTAAAGACTAACAAAATTTGTGGTAGGGTATGAACTTTCGTGAGTCACTGCTCATTTTTCAGATACTTTAGGAATCTGAAGAGGTGAGCAGTGACTCACGAAAGCTCATACCCTACCACATTTTTTTTTAGTCTTTAGGGTACTACTGAACTCTTACTCTTTTCTACTGTAACAATGCAATAATTCCTAGACTGATCAGGTGACAGACTGTGTTAATAAAAGGGAAACAATTCTTTAAACATAAATCAAGGTTGGCAGGAGCTGGAACTAGAGACGGGAGCTCACTCCGTCATGCGGCACACCCGGGTCTCAAACTGCTGAACTACCGACCTTCCACAGCCTGCTACAATGCAATAATTCCTAGACTGATCAGGTGACAGACTGTGTTAATAAAAGGGAAACAATTCTTTAAACATAAATCATACAATATACCTTCTAAAGTCCTCATCCTTTTCAGTCTTTTCAAAATTAATGAACACATGAAATTATTATTTCTTTTCACCTGTGTAATTTTTAGCCTTTTTATCAATTTTTTTCTAGTCAACAAATACGCATTTTTAGAAGTTCAAATACTACCCAGCATGTGTATTTTCTGGTGAAATGTGAAGACATTTGGGCTAGTCCGTAATTTATTTACATTTGGGGTTTTGTACATTCATACTATCTACTATTTAAGATTGTTATAAAGACTATGTATTTTTCTACTAAAAAGGCCAGGGCCTTTTAGTTTAAATTAAACATAATTTAAACTTAGTATAAATTCCTGTCTGAAAAAACTTATAATAAAAGTGAAAGAGGACTGATAAGTTTTCAAAGAACACATTGTTCTGTGGCACCAAAAAGGTGAATGAGTTCTGGTGGCAAGAGTTCATAGAGTAGACTTTACTTTTTCCGATAGAGTAACTGTCTAGAGCAAGAGGAACAGACTTCTTTAGGCAGTTTTTCCTGACTGAAAGAGAGGCCCATCAGTATAGTCCAGAGCACATGCTTTGCAATGCATCTCTCCAGGCTCAACTCCCAGCACCCCAGGTAGAAGGATCTCCAGTTGCAGGGCTGGAATGGTCAGTAGGGGAGCCCCTGAAATGTACTGTCAACCAAAGTGGACAGGGCTGGGCGGACTAATCATCAGACTCATTATGACACAGTTTCATAGGTTCAAGGCTGCAATCCTATGGCCCCGGTCACACGGGCCGGAAAATGCGGGGGGGGGGGCGTGGCTGTTAGCCCCGGAGCTAAGTAACGCGTGGCAGCCCGGTCACACGTCCCATCGAGGTCCCGTGGTTAGGCCGTTAGGTGCCAATCACACGGTTATCCTGCAGCGTGGCAAAGAAGCAGCGCGATCACACTGGCAATTGCTAGGTGCCACTTCCGTGGCAAATGGGATTTTTTTTTCACACCGAAGTTTGCATATGTGCATGATCGTTTGTGCGCATCCTATGGAGACTTACAAAAAAACCCCCATCCGGTGTGCGATGGGACATGGACGGGCACCGGATGTCACGGGATTCAAGCAGAAACGCGATCAGACGCCCACCCTTGCCCCACATTTTCCAGAAACTAGTACATTGTATGTGGTAGTTTTTTACTCCACATTTTCGGCGAGAAGCCACGGGTATACTACGCGTCCGAGATGTTGCGGTGTGATCCCGGACCGAAAATCCACCTATCATCCGTGTCTTTAGCGTGGCAACTTCTCCGTGTGAATGGGACCTATATAGAATTGCCTGGGAGAAAGTCCCATTAAACCCACTGGGGACTTACCTCTGAGTAAGTACACATATGAGCAGTGTGAACATCACTGAAAATCTCTTTCTGGGTTTGGAGGGAAAGTGTAGAAATGAGCAGCAAATCTGATCTCAGATTTTTTAAATGAGTGTTCTATCTTCTTCTACAAAATAGCCAAAAGAAAGGACACAATGACATTTTAAAATAGTAGTGCCATGTGCTCTCTTTCGCGTTCCCCCTCTTTGTGGCTGAAGAGATATCTGCAAATCAAGGGGAGGCACAGGGACAGAAAAACCTCTGATAAAAATAAAAGTCAGCTGTGAAACCCTTATGAGTGAAATGTAGCAAATTCCTTTGGCTTAAAAGGCCATTGCTGGGATGAAAAACATCTTAGCTGTTGGATCTGTAGAACACCGCTTCTGTCTAAACTTATCTTCATCTACTGGTGAAAGTCTGATGCTACAGCACAAAGAGGCTTGTGCTTCAAAACCCTGCAACAGAAAAACATGCAAGCTGCAAAAATGAGAATAAAGTTCTGGTAAATGAGATGCACCTGATTTTGTAGATGAACTGAGAAGGCCCGCAGGACAGAACGCTGCACTGCCAGGGGCAGGCTGTTGCACGAAGCCCTTCTGAGGAAAGAGTGGACACAGAGCATGGTCAAGAGCTGACACGATCCAAGTTCAGTAGCTGTAGTTCCTTGCTGCAGGACAAACCAGGTCTCCACAAACCAACTTTAAAGAACTCCCTGCATTCTAAGCAGCAGAAACAGCCTAAAAGAGGGGGAGAAAGGCAATTAAAAAAGAAATTCCTTACCTGAGAAACGCCAATTGAAAAAGAAATTCCTTATGTGAGAAATGCAGTAGGCAGCCTCAGAAAAGCAAACCTGGAAGGATATAGGGCTGACAGAACAAAGCTGCATACACCACTAACAACTCTGGAATCAGGACACAGCCCCAGCATGCTTAAGGATCTACACGGCTCTTATATAAACAGAAGCTTTGTCAACACTTTAAAGTATTGAAAATACCACAAGACTCCGGTTTATTTGTAACAGACTACCAATGCGGCCAAATATACTGCATCAACACGTGTGGATATTACTTATTTCAATGCATCCAATTTTTCTTCTCAGTTCAACCTCAGGAGTACACAGTCTCCCCCCTGCTTTTATCCTAACAACAAATAATGTGAGGTGGGCTAGGATGAGAGATACTTACTGCCCTAACTATTCAAGAGGAGTAACTGTGTTAATCTGTTGCAAGAAAAATATATAGAACATTTAAAGACTAAGAGGCATAAAAACACACACACAATGCCAATGTGGTGCAGTGGTGGACTCATATCTGTGAAACTTGGGTTTGAACCCCTACTTATGCCATGGAAGCTCGCTGGGTGACCATGGGCCAGTCACACTCGGGCTGCGCTCACACACACTAAATAATCCACTTTCAATGCACTTTCCAACTGGATTTTACTGTGTGACTTGGCAAAATTCAGTAGGAAAGTGCATTGAAAGTGGATTATTTAGTGTGTGTGACTGCAGCCTCTCTCAGCCTAACCTACCTCACAGGGTTGTTGTGAGGATAAAATAGAGGCGCAGAGAACACGGTAAGACACTTTAGGTCTCCACTGGGGAGAAAGGAAAGGTACGAATGCATTCAATAGAGCAACTCCAGTATAAACTTTTGTGGACAAGACCACTCCATAGGACTTAACATTAGCTAAAGGATTTGAAGTTCAAGTTTGAACATCCCAGCTCCCACATTTATTTCATAGCCCTTATAACAACCACCCTGCAAGACAGGTCAAAGGGCAACTAAAACGAAGATAAATAAACAGAATACCCTATACAGCAACTGAGGGTGGAAGACGGCGGTTGCTTAAAGGCTGACTCCGTGGTCCGCTTAGGATCTGAAGGAAGCGTTTCTTACGAGGCCTTTGGAGGCCGCTCTGCCCCCCATCTCTATCCCGCCAAAGCCTGATCCTCACCGAGAAAAGCCTCGTTGTGAGCAGACGAGACGGCGCCTAGAGCGGACACGAGTCATTCGGAAATTCCGATCCCCCTACCGGAAACACGCGCTCTCTGTCTGTCTGAGGCGTTGGTTGCCATAGAGATAGGCTGGGTTTTCTGGCGCGCTTAATGACGTACCCCGAGAGTGCGCGACGGTTTCCGGTTTCCGTGACGCTCCTGAGGCAAGATGGCGTCGGGCAGCGGGGTAGGTGATGGGCTCGGGGTTTGGAAAAGCGAGGCGAGTAAGGCTCGTGGCACTTCCGTCCTGCGTGTGGGAAGCGGCGTCCGCGAAGCCCCCCAGTCCTCCTCGGCGGCGATGGGGGACTCCCCACTTGCCCCTGAGGGTGATAGAACCGAATCCTGCCTGCTTTTGGTTGCCGAAGTGGGCGGACAGGAGGCTCCAGGGCCGCGGTTCCAATCCTGAGCGCTTTTGCATTGAAGTAAAGTTTCTTCAGTGCCCCTTCTTCTTCTGTCTAGGCGTGTTTCGGACGGCAGGTGTGCTTAGGGTTACCAACCTCCAGGTGGGGCCTGGTCAGCTCCCATAATTAGAACTGATTTCCAGACTGAAGAGTTCCCCTGGGAAAGCCACTGCTTTGGATGGTGGAGTAGGGTTGCCAATCCCCAGGTGGGGCCTGGTCAGATAATTAGAACTGATTTCCAGACTAAAGAGTTCCCTTGGGAAAGCCACTGCTTTGGAAGGTGGAGTAGGGTTACCAACCTCCAGTTGGTGGCTGGGGATCTCCTGCTATTACAACTGATTTCTAGGTGATGGAGATCAGTTCACCTGGAGAAAACAGCTGCTTTAGAAGTTGGACACTATGGCATTATGCCGCAGACTCCGCCCTCCTGAGGCTCCACCCCTCAAATCTCCAGGTATTTCTCAACCTGGAGCTGGCAACCCTAGAGTGGAGTCTATGCCATCATGTCCCTGTTGAGTACCTTCCCCTCCCCCAGCTCCACCCCACATCTCCAGGAATCCTCCAACCCAGAGTTGGCAACCTTGGGTGTGCTGCAGCAAGAGCTTCAAAGTGTCTGGTGGGCAACTTTGAGGTTTGAGGTCTATCTGGTCTTGTGCCGGGGATTCCATGTTTGTAGTTTTGAAAGGTCTGTTTTAGTGGTGCCCCCTGAATTTCTTTTTCAAAAAGTACTAGTACGAAGGCCCAGTGCACATCTATTTGGACTCATGCCACTTTTAGTTTTTATGGAGCAGAGCCTTCTTTGTCAGGAGCATGAAGTAAGCCGATTTTGAGACTAAGGAATTGGGCTTTGGCCTATGGAACCGTCTGGAGTTATCTTTGCGGTGCCTCTCTTCACACTGTTCACTTTGTTGATTTTGGTTCACTCATGTTTCAAAGGTGAGGCTGTAGTTAGGCTGAGTTGTTAGTGGAGTGTTTTGAGATTGTTACTGGAGTGTGTATACGGCTGTAGCTGAAGTCAGGTGGTTCCCAGACTTCTTGAAGGGTGGCTTTTGAGGGGGGAGAGGGACCCTGCTTCTAAACTTATTGTGCCTTTTGGGACTCTTGCCAGCCTCAGTACATGCTCCTTATGCAACATAAAATGAAAATCCCACATGTTAATTCTGAACAAGTATATAGGACTTTCTCCCCATTTATTGATGTTATAAATATATGGTTTTGTTGAGCATCAGAGTGTATTTCATAACCATTTTCCGTTATGTGTATGGAGGCAAGCCCAGATTTTTCATCAGTGTTGCTGCAATTTTCTCTCCCACCTCACCCTGTTATGTTTCATAATCCACCGTTTGAAAATCACTGGCTTAAGTCTGTTCAACCAGAAGGCAAGCTTGGGCATGTTTCATCTTAGATTAGGATCCTGTTATGCTTAGATTAGGATATGATGTCATTTTAGATTAGCATCCTGTTATGCTTTGCAGAAAGGAGGTGTCCTTTTTGGATAACACCTATTTTAGTAGCTACAGAAAAGAATTTTGTGTGTACCTCGTTCTTTTATACTAAAGAAATACACAATTGAAATTGTTAGATGGCCATAGACCAAAGGGCCAACAGCTTCTTTTGATACGGAGTTGGGTCACATTGAAATCCATTACTTTAGGTAAGTAGCTACAGAAAAGAATTTTGTGTGTACCTCGTTCTTTTATACTAAAGAAATACACAATTGAAATTGTTAGATGGCCATAGACCAAAGGACCAACAGCTTCTTTTGATACGGAGTTGGGTCTCTTAAGGTCATTGAAATCCATTACTTTAGGTATACTTAATTCTGCATAAAATAGCTGCATGCTTTTGTCATTGTTGGTGTATATGGAATGTCATTGGTGATCCTGACCAGTTCATTTTGGACACGGAAACCAGGAAATTCCTGGAAATTTTAAAGCCTTGGATAGACCTGTTTTGTCAGTTTCCCCCCAAATGGAAATTTTGGGGAAAATTGAAATGTAGGCAATACTTACTGTCCTATCAAATGTACACTAATTTTACTGCTGTAACAATATAAAATGCAGCATACCTTGTGGCTAATAGCCACTGATGGACCTCTGCTCCATATGCTTATCTAATTCCCTTTTGAAGCCGTCCATGCTTGTAGCCGCCACCACTTCCTGTGGCAGTGAATTCCATGTGTTAATCACTCTTTGGGTGAAGAAGTACTTCCTTTTATCCGTTCTAACCCGACCGCTCTGCAGTTTCATGGAGTGCCCACGAGTTCTTGTATTGTGAGAAAGGGTCTTGTATTGTGAGAAAGGGGAAGAGTCTGGTCAAAAGGACAACAGAAGCCATAAAAGCCCTGCATGTCCCCCTTTCAAAATTAGGTATCCTCGTAGGTGTAGACATGCATCTTGAATCTTGAATGTAAGAGCTGTATATGTCTACAGCATGCTCTTTGTCATTCTTTTTTTCAGTACTCCCCCAAATTTCCAATTTTTCATTTGGAAAAATGGGGAAAAGGCCTCAGAAAAAAAATGGGGGGGAGAAGGTTTTTTCCTGAATTTTTCCAGTTTTTTCCCCAGGCCTTTGCGTCTCTAGAGCAGAGGCATTATGTTTTATGTCAGTGTTGGTGAATGATTCGTATTCTCAAAGAGGTCTTGAGTTTGAAAGTGTTTGAAGAAATCACTGTGTTTTTGGAGCTTGTGTGTATGGGGGGGGGGCCTCACATCTATTTTGCGTTTTTTTAGTGAAATATGACAAATTTACAGGTCAAGTATAACAGAGGTGGAACAATCACTGTCAGAACCCTGCCTAACCTAACAAAGAGGAAGTCGCTTAAATGTTATCAACCTGCCCAAATTACTTATTTATTTAAATATTTATATCCCACTTTTCCTGTGATTCAAGGCAGCTTACAAATCATACTGAAAAGCATAACGAGTGTACAAAAAAAATCTATTTTTTCCGACTGCATTATAGTCAATGGGCCCCATAGGTTATAATGGAGAATCAATTCAGGAATATCTGGGGCTCTTGAGGGGGGGCACTGTTTTTTAAGGTAGAGTCACCAAATTTGCAGCATACCTGCTGGAGCCTCCTCAAAAAAAACCCAAAGTTTCAAAAAGATTGGGCCATGGGGTCCAATTATGTGGGCCCTAGAATGAGGTGCCTCATCTTCCATTGTTTCCAGTGGAGTGGAAAAAATGCCTTAGTGTGAGCAGAAACTTAAACTCCCTGAACTGGAGCTAAAATTTTGTGTGCCAGTGCCCCCTAGCACAGCTTAGAGGGAATTTTGGTTCTGACAGTAACAAATACCTGAGCTGAAGTATTTGATTAGGAAAAACAAATCAAGTGTAGTTTGAACATTCTGTTCAAACAACTTCAAATCTTTATGTGGAAATTACTGTGTTGGAATGATATTTGTAAAAAAAAAATTGAAGACGATAGAACATGTATATCCCATATATTGTTTCAGTTTAAGGGGGGAAATCCCAAAGGCACTGAAAACTAATTTTAGTGCATCCACAGAACCGTGTAAATGTGGTTTCCCACTCATTTGTTTCAACAGCCTAGGACAGGAGCCAGACTGTAACAATAGGGGTAGCTTTATGCACACCGGTCACTGCAGCTGTTTTGTTGTTTCACAGGCTCAGCGGGCGGTTGTTAATGTGAATGCTACAGAATATTGCCCATTACTACATTTGTGTCTGCTTGGAATTTTGTACAGGAGTAGACCAGTGTTCCCTCTAAGCTGAGTTAGTGTGAGCTAGCTCACAGTTTTTTAGCCTCCGGCTCACACCTTTTTGTCTTAGCTCAGGAAGGAGGGCTCAAGAGCAAACTAATTTGGCAGGAGCCAAATTGCTCGCTCACAACTTTAATGCCAGTAGCTCACAAAGCAGAAATTTTGCTCACCAGACTCCACAGCTTAGAGGGCAATGGGGTAACTAAGGCAGTGCACGAAAGCAGAGTAAACCATTGTAGTTGTCACAGCCTGAGGCAGGAAATTGCCCTCCCATGCTTTCCTGTATCCCCCAGCTGGAAAGTGAAGGCTCTTGGTTGGTGTTCTGAAAGTGAGAACTTACAAGTGTTCTGAACAGAGTTAACCATGTGCTACAATAGTATTTGTTCCTGCTGTCATGTCTATATGGGTAGAGTTCTCCCTTTTTGTCGCAAAATACCCTTTTTCTAGAGTTCCCATCACCCAAGTGCCCCATGTATGCTCTGAGTGTGCAGAACATAATTTAAACCTCAGTCCGGCATGAAGCATTCCAGCACACTGTCTCTGTTTTCCCTTGTGGTTTTGTCCTCAGTTTTTCCCTTGCAGTGCTCATCTAGTACAAAGAGAGGAGCATTTCTTACTTTATTGCTATTTATTTGTTAGATATTATGGAAAGGTTCCATATTCTGGGTGAAAAATCAAATCTGCCCTTGCCAGTTTGGTGTAGTGGTTAGGAGCATAGACTCTAATCTAGGAGAATCAGGGTTTTTTGTGTGTGTTTTTGGCCCCCTGGAGGGGATTTTTTATTGCATTTTTTAATAGACTACAAACTACAACGAAAAATTGGGAAGGGGTAACTACATCTAGGGAGAAAGGAAAGAAAACCACTAATAACTAAAACCCCAAGTATAGGAGAGCATAACAGCTTGTATAAATGTTAATATTAAATTGCTAGTATTACTTTGAACATAGTCAGCTATGCTAATTTTTTTATCTTTTTATGCATTGATTTAACTGTTTAAGAGAACCCCCAGAGCATCCCATAATAAAATTAAAATTTTAAGGCACAATTCAGAGTCCTTCAGCCTTCATTTTGACTTGTCTTTTCTAATCCTCTTTATACGTACATTTGGGGGCACCCACCCCCTTATAGGAAAGAGAGTCCTTGTTGGAAGACACCGAGTCCAATTCACCACTGGATTTGCTGTGATCTTTTTCCTTCTTGACCTCGACTGTCTCTCCCAGCTGCACTCTCAGGAACTCACGTGCTTTGAAAACAGAGTCAATCTTTTCTGTTTTATTGTGTAGTTTGAAAACGACGCATTCTGGAAGTAACCATCTGTAGACAATGCTGTTTGTTTGTAGAAAAAGGATTAAGTCTTTATATTTCTTCCTCTTTTGCCTTATTTCAAATGGAATGTCTTTTAAAATCCTGATGGTATTGTCCCCAATGTTCAAGGGTGTTCCTGTAGTTGCTTTCAGGATAGAGTCCCTCACATGCCTCTTCGAGAATCTGACCACTATTTCCCCAAGTAGATTATTCTTCTTAATGTACACGGAATAGGACCTGTAGACCACATCCATTTCGTATACTCCGCTTTCAAATCTGTAACTGGGGCTAATGCTTCACTCAGGAGTTGCTTTAGATTCTCGCCTTTTAATTCTGGGACCCCTTGAAACCGTAGGGCCAAATTTGCTTTCTCCATTTTCAGTTGAAAAAGTTGTGATTCTTCCGAAGCTTGTTTCTTTTCCAGCTTTTGCACATTTTTCTTGACTTTTTTAGTGTTGGCATCCATTTCTTTCACCTTCTCAGCCGTTTGCTCCGTTATTTTTAAAGTCTCAGTCA
>NW_015169931.1:12062-51240 GCF_001447785.1 Gekko japonicus | reverse complement strand
AAGAGGTCGCCCCTCAAAAGCCCCATGGCTAGGAGCCTTTTGCCAAGACTCCGGGGGGGTAGTGACCCGTCGCCTCCCCTCCTTGCCGCTGGTGCGCAGATCACATCCCCGGGAGGCCCGGGAGATGCTTCTGCCAGCATGTCACCATAAACTAGGAGAATCAGGTTTGATTCCCCACTACTCCAGATGCAGCTGCTGGTGTGACCTTGGGTCAGTCATAAGTTCTTTCAGAGCTGTTCTCTCGAGGGCAGTTCTCGAGAGAGCTCTTTCAGCCCCACCTACCTCACAGGGCGTGTGTTGTGGGGAAGGGAAAGGACACGGTAAGCCGCTCTGAAGCTCCTTTGGGTAGTGAAGGGTGGGGTATAAATCCAATCGCCGCCTCCTCCTCCTAGCCTCCTACCTCCTTACTCCAGTATCTCTTAGGACTGCTCGCATTGTTATTGTTTATGTACTTTAATTTAAGGCTCACCTCTTCAAGTGTGTGTAATTCTAGTTTAAGTTTGTTGCAAAGATGCAGGCTCACATAACCAGTTTCCAGAGTTCTGATGAATGCATCTCTTTGGGAATCAAGGCCTGACGTTTCAGGCTGGGCTTCCCTGGTCAGAAGCAGAACACAAACACACACCCAGTTAGGATCAGGCGGCTTCATCGTTGAATTGTGCAGAAGCCTTCGGAATAGAGGGGGACATTCTGGTAAGGTTCGGGTTGAGCACTTGTGATGAAGGGTGGGCAACAAGCAATGTTCCCTCTAAGCTGTGGAGTCTTGTGAGCAAAATTCTACTTTGTGAGCTAGTGGCATTGAAGTTGTGAGCGAGCAATTTGGCTACTGCATAAATTAGTTTGCTCTGGAGCCCTCCTTCCTGAGCTAAGACAAAAAGGTGTGAGCCGGAGGCTGAAAAACTGTGAGCTAGCTCACACTAACTCAGCTTAGAGGGAACACTGGTTAAAACACAACACAGAGGTCCAATTTAACGTACAACATTGCTAGAATATCTAAGATGGCAATCAATCCGCAGAGCCCCGGGTGCACCTGCAGCCCATTTTTGTTCAAGGGCACACTTCTCTGTGGTCTGGAGGTGTTGTAATTCCAGAATTTATTTCTGTATCCATTCATTTATTTAATCACATTTCTGTCCTGTCCTCCCCCGCAAGCGGGCTCAGGGCGGGTTACAACCCAATAAAACAGTTAAAAGCAATGTTCCCTCTAAGCTGTGGAGTCTTGTGAGCAAAAATTCTACTTTGTGAGCTACTGGCATTAAAGTTGTGAGTGAGCCATTTGGCTGCTGCATAAGTTAGTTTGCTCTGGAGCCCTCCTTCCTGAGCTAAGACAAAAAGGTGTGAGCCGGAGGCTAAAAAACTGTGAGCTAGCTCACACTAACTCAGTGTAGAGGGAACACTGGCAACAAGGTGTCGTGTAGCTTCTTGCAGACTAACAGATTTTTTGTAGCATAAGCTTTTTTTTGGGGTGAGTAGTGTGTGTGCGCTCCTGTGCACATTCCTGGAAGTCACGCTTGACTTCTGGCGACCCCTAATGGGGCATGGGCATTTCAGAGAGCTGGCTTGCTGTTGGCTGCCTTTGTGTCCTTGCCTTGATATTCCTTGGAAGTCTCCTATCCAAGTACTTGCCAGGGTCGCCCCTGCTTAGCTTCCGAGATCTGATGAGATTGGGCTTGCCTGGGCTATCCAGGTCAGGGCGTAGCATAAGCTTTTGTGGTCTAGAGCAGTGTTCCCTCTAAGCTGAATTACTGTGAGCTAGCTCACACTTTTTAGCCTCCAGCTCACAGGTTTTTGTCTTTGCTCAGGAAGGATGGCTCCAGAGCAAACTAATTTACGCAGTAGCCAAATCGCTCGCTCATAACGTTAATGCCAGTAGCTCACCAAGTAGAATTTTTGCTCACAAGACCCCACAGGTTAGGGTGAGCATCTGGAGCCTACTCCGTTTGATGTCCAAACTTAAACCTCACCCCTTCAGATGTATAAGGAATACACACACGCCTTTTCTCTTTCTCAATAGGGTAATTGTGAGCAGTGCGACTGAAAGGCTATGAAATGCAAGAAGTGTATTTCTATGGTAATGTGGTTTTTCTGTGCAAATTCAAAGGAATGCAGGGATGTATACTGAATGAAATGCAAGAAGTGTATTTCTATGGTAATGTGGTTTTTCTGTGCAAATTCAAAGGAATGCAGGAATGTATACTGAACAGTTACTCTGTCTTGTATGCTTTTGAATTTTTCATAGAAATGTCACAGACATTTCACAGCCTTTTAACCCCACTGTTTACATTTCTGCCTGTCTGTCTGTGGACTGATGTTTGACTTCATGCATCTAATAAAGGGTTCTGTAGCCTATGATAGCTTATTGTAACGTATGCCAGCTTTTATGGAGTTGCAAGGCTCCTTTTTAATTTTGCTGTTTTTAATTTACCCTGCTGGAACCTGATGAAGTATAGAAGCCTCTGACTGGGCTGGGCAGCGTCCTCCTTCCCGGGTGTGATTCTTGGAAGTGTCCTTGCAGCAGGAAGGGAAGGAGTCGACTTGAAGTCTTTCTTGCCTTGGGTGGCTGGCAGTGCTCAAGAATGCTCCCAGCCAATCACAGAAGCACTTGATTTCACGGGAATTGGAGCGTAACGGTAACAGCCAGCCCCACTAGGCATTCTCCACTCAGTCCCTCATACATGAATCCATCTGAAGGCTTGGATGATAACACGTGTGTATGGCAGAAGAACTGGAAAGCACTTTGACGGTCCCAGGGCCATAATTTTTGGACCTAGCTCATCTGTGGTCCCTGCTGGACTGTCTGATCATACCGCAAATGGAGATGGGGCAACAGTGTGTGTGTGTGGGGGGCTTCTGAACTTCTGGCCATGCTGGTGGGCCTCCTGATGGCACCTGGGTTTTGGGCACTGTGTGACACAGTGTTGGACTGGATGGACCGTTGGCCTGATCCAACATGGGCTTCTCTTACGTTCCCTTATGTTCTTATGGGTGGTCTGATGTTTTGGTACTGGGTTCTGAAATATGCTTTTTCACACTTGTGGGGAAAGCCTGGTGCCCCAAGGTCTGTACTGGAGTTCTTGATGAGTAGTGTACGGGGTGGGGACACCTGCCAGCTCCTGACAAATCCCTTTGCAGTGAAACTGCCCATAGTTAACGCATGGGCACTCTCTGAAGCCCCACTAGCGATGGGGTGTGGCCCTGGGGGTGGGAATGGTATCGTGGGTTGTAGCTGGGAGGAGCTGAGAGAGCTCTCACTTTCAACTAGCCCAACCAGCCCCCCCCCCAAAAAAAATCCTGTGAGATTCCGGCTGACCAGATTGGTAACAGCAGCGGCTGCCAAGGGCTTGGGTGAGCTCCAGCATGGATGCAGATGTCTCCTCCTCCTCCTTTGTCCCTCTTGTCAAAGCCCAAAATGGCTTCCCCCTGACTATTCCCCCCTTTACACTGGCCCTCACTTGCCATGGGGCTTGATGCCAGCGTACTGAGAGTGCCCAGCTGCTGACTGACACGTGGGTGTTGGCAGTGTGTAGAGAGAGCATCCACTGGAATGGTGGCTATTGAGAAAGTGAACAGTTGCCGGTGCATTCGTGTAAATACGAGTTGGTACCTGTGTGATTAATCTGCATGAAACTCAGAATTGGTGCGTTGGTCCCAGTTTGAGCATCTTTGTATGCAAATGTGTGGGGGGGGGGAGGTTGTACTCTTCCATTGACCTTCCCTTCCACCCCCATTCCTTGCCCATGTTCGGGCCCCTTTGCACAAGGGAATAGCAAAAGGCAGAATGGCAAGCCTCCTCCCTCCCTCCGACCACAGTTTTCAGGCTCTTCATTTGTTTGAAATGTTTTCCTGCAGATGTAAATTATATTTCCCCTGCCTGTGAATGAAGTAGAGTGGATAAACCCAGTGGCACTCATTTTAATTGCATTATAATGAGCCAGCTCTCTGGTACCTAAAGTCACACCGAACAGCAAGCCCACACAGCATCCGCGTTTGTGTCCTTGGTCATTGTAATCGTTATAAAAGGTATAATGGGGAAAATGGACCGAGCAAAATCTCTTCTGACAGAGAAGCTCAACTTTTTCCCAGCCCCAGGCCAGAATCCAGTCTGTTGCCAAGGAGGCTTTCTGGACCAACGGGATGCAATTGAAGAGTTACCTGGCAGTGCAGCAAGGGATTTGGTAGCATCGGCCCGGGGTCTGTGTGTGTGTGTGTCTGTGTGAAGCCTCTGGCCCAGACCGGTTGTGGTGCTGAGCGCTCACAAATGTTCTGTCCTCTGAGGCAATAAAGTCGTCAGTATGTTCTTGGCAGTCCATCTTCTGTCAGTGGCGAAAGGTCGGTTTGACTGAGGGGGGGGGGAATGCTATTTTGGGCCTCTGGTCAGGAAAAGCTCCGTGAGCAAGATCGAGCAAGTGAAGCCTGGCAAGCTGAGTGGGAGGGCACGACCAGAAATAGGACGCCTTAGGAGCGACAGGGGGAGGGAGGACTCTGGGTGGGAGACCTGAAGGCCCAAGGGGAGAGAGAAACCCGGGGCAGGGGAAGGGGAGGCCTGCCTGCTACGGGGAAGAGCCTCAGAGGGCGTCAGAGCTGAGCACGGCTGGTGGGGGAGCGCTAACCGGGCCGGGTGCTCAGTGGGTTGGATAACGGGTTGAGCAGCAGGGACCAGCATGGGCAGTAGGCACAGGGAAGGGAAGGGAAGAGAAAGGGAGCTGCCTGGGGTCAGGGCCAGTGTTCCCTCTAAGCTGAGTTAGTGTGAGCTAGCTCACAGTTTTTTAGCCTCTGGCTCACACATTTTTGTCTCAGCTCAGGAAGGGATGGCTCCAGAGCA
This sequence comes from Gekko japonicus, assembly GCF_001447785.1. Lineage (NCBI taxonomy): Eukaryota > Metazoa > Chordata > Lepidosauria > Squamata > Gekkonidae > Gekko > Gekko japonicus. Next base: position 46,418 of record NW_015169931.1, on the reverse strand, counting down.
AACTAATTTATGCAGTAACCAAATCCCTTGCTCACAACTTTAAAGCCAGTAGCTCACAAAGTAGAAGTTTTACTCACAAGACTCCACAGCTTAGAGGGAACATTGGTCAGGGCAGAGTCACCACCGAGAGGCGTGCCAGAACTGGAGGGGCTTTGAGCTGTTGCTAGACAGGCAAAGGCGCCGAGGAGGCAAAGGGGGTCCTTGGACAGTAACTTCCTGTGTGGGAATGAAGCTGGTGGGGGGCTCCCGACATGGAAATCGGGGGATTTCCTCTGGTTAATTTCCGTATGTTACAGGGTCCTTCAGTGAACATCTTTTCTTCCTGAGAGCCGACATGGTGTAAGTGGGTTAGTATGGGACTAGGCTCTGGGAGACCCAGGTTCGAATCCTTACCCTGCCGTTGAAGTTCCCTAGGAGACATTGAGCCCAGTCCCTCTCCAAGCGGGAGACCCAGGTTCGAATCCCTACCCTGCCGTTGAAGTTCCCTAGGTGACATTGAGCCCAGTCCCCCTCCAAGCATCGCTTGCCTCACAGAGTTGTGTGGTTAGGATAAAATGCGGGAGGGGAGACTGACGTAAGCGGCTTTGGGTCCCCTCCTGGGGATAAAAGTGGGATATGAACAAACAGCATGAAGGAGAATTCTGCAGCATGTGGCTTCTGCCATCCCAGCCCCGTGATCTAGTGACTGTAAGGGGTGAGCGAGGCCCAGGAGGGTGCTGAATTCCACATTCGAATTAACCTGTCAGTTACCTGGTTATAGGCTTGGCGTTGATTGCAAGAAGGTGATGGACAGAGGAAGCTTTTGAAAGCCGGATGCTTGCCTGCCAGAGGCTAGCTCTGTCAGGTTAATTTGTTGAGCTGGCTTCTGTGCCTGTAAGAGTGGCATGGGGAAGAAATGCCACCCAGTAGCTTTCCCCATTATAGTGAGATGTGCTGAGAAAAAGCTGCTTATAGAATCATAGAATGTTAGAGTTGGAAGGGACCTTGCAGGTCATCTAGTCCAACCCCCTGCACTCTCCAGGCACGTAGCCAAAAGATAGCCCTACAACATACCCGAAAGATGGCCGTCCAGTCTCCACTTCAAAACGTCCAGCAAAGGAGCATCTACCACTTCCCGAGTCAGCCTGTGACTGCAGTGCTTCTGCCGCAGGGTTCCTTCTGTGCAACACCCGTTGAAGCAGGGCTCAGGTGAGAGGGCTGGGGAAGCTCAGGTGGACAAAGTGTCCAGACAAACCTGTCCAGGAAGGAGGTGAGGCAAACTTTGGGGTTGGTCTCCCATAGCAACATGGGAGAGATCGGCGGTGGATACCCCACCCTCCCTTTCCACAGGCTGGGCAGTATCCTGGAACTCTAGCTGTCACGTCGCTTGATTTAATCCTTTTTTATTATCTCGGCAGCAAATAGCAAGCTGGGCTTTGGCAGACCTGCCCTCCAACAAGGGTGTCCGTCCTCCTCTGCACCGCCCTGCCACTGAATTCTCAGACTCACAATTTCTTCTGTGTAGTTTGCTTTAACGTCCGTCCTGCTCTTGTGTATCCAGCATCTCGCAACCCAAATGTGGCTTCCATTTGGATAGATGCCCTTACGCTCTCAATAAGAACAAAGGACTGGCATTCAGAGTCTCTCTCGCTTGCAGCTTCGGCTCTAACTTACTCGATGAAGCCAAACATTTCCTTCCTTACTTGTGCCCCTTGATGAACGCTCGGCCCGAGGTCCTTTTTTCCCTCCTCGGCTTATGTCATCTCTTGGGGAGGGAGTCTTGTGTAGCCGCTAAGCACTTGTTAAAAGATGTCGGGGCTTCCAGCAAGCCCCTCCTTTGATCACTCTGGAAAAAGTTTCTTTGGAATCACAAGCCAGGCCTTATTACAGGAAGATCAGAAGTTTTGATTCATTTCTCTCTGCCTGGCCTAGGGACACGGCTAAAAGATCTTCAAAAGGCTACGGCTCCTTTTTATTATTGAGGAGAAAAGTGAAGCAGCCCGTAAATTGCCTTCTCTCCAGGCACCAGCCAACTTTGATTTGTGATGGTGCTGCTTCAGTGGGTGAATCTTGGAGGGGGGGGAAATACCCCTCCCTGGAATGCTCCGTTCCCCCCCCCCCGAATTAATTTCTGCCTTGTAAATGTCCTTTCTTCTTTTACCTGAAGAAGAGGCAAATAATCTTAGCAGTGACATGTTTAAACCGCTTAACAGGCCCGGGGAATAAAGGAATCAAAGGTTCAGTCTATCTCTCGAGGGCTCTTGAAAAGAAAATCCTGGCTGTAGTTGTTTGCAATCATTCTATTTTTAAGAACTTGGGGGGGGGGGAGCCCAGGGAGCTTTGATTCCGAAACGAGGCTTTCATTGTTTGTTTGTTTTTTTGGGATGATGATCATTCATTTGGCTAAATAAGGGAGAAGATGGCAGGAGAGGCTGCGGAAGCCTCTTCTGTTTTTCCCCCCAAAGACATAATTAGAGAGGGAGAGAAAAAGCCGTTCACAGACTTCCTTCCTTCCTCCTCTTTTTGCTTTCTAAACACACGATTTAAAAAACATGTATCCGAATCCATCTTGTCATTCTCAAGTGAAACGAAAGAATAACTTAGGCAGAGAGTCACTTGCTACTTAATCTTAATAATTAAAAAAAAATCTTTGGCGTGTACAGAATTTTTGTGACTTCAGCTGGTCCCAGAAAAGGTCTGCTGCTGTTTTGGGTTTTATGCGTAAGGGGCGGAATGGCTGGCTGCTTTGTGTGTGTGTGTGTGTGTGTGTGAACATAAGAACATAAGAGATGCCAATGTTGGATCAGGCCAAAGGCCCATCCAGTCCAACACTCTGTCACACAGTGGCCAGAAATACCAGGTGCCATCAGGAGGTCCACCAGTGGGGCCAGGACATTAGAAGCCCTCCCACTGTTGACCCCCCCAAGCACCAAGATGACAGAGCATCACTTGCCCCAGAGCCCCTATCTATACCTTGTGGCTAATAGCCACTGATGGACCTCTGCTCCATATGCTTATCTAATTCCCTCTATTGTGAGAAAGGGAGAAAAGTACCTCTTTCTCTACCTGCTCTTTCCCATGCATAATCTTGTAAACCTCAATCATGTCACCCCTCAGTCATCGTTTCTCCAAGTGTGTGTGTGTGTGTACGTACACAGGGCCAGTGAAGAAATTCTTTTTTGGTGTCAGGCGGAATGAAGTACAGCTACTTGAGCTGTGTTAGTGAATCCCTTGTGTGGTTATTAGAACCTTTGAAAGGAGCTTTGCGATGGTTTCTTAGGCTACAGCCTTCCTGGAAATGGACTTGCGTAGAGGGTGTCACTGGATACCACAACACCAAAGGGGGCCCAGTTCAGAGATCTTTGGGTGCCGCCGCTCAGCCGATTGAGGGGTTTATGCCGCACTGCCTGGTGTCTCCTGACTTCCACAGCAATCTTTAGCCTGGACGGGATAATCCAGAATCCAGAATCCAGAAGGGGAATTTTCTATCTGGGAACAGATCATTGTGCTGAATTGGAGCACAGTACGGGAGAAAGCAAAATTAATGGGCCTTTTCTGTGTTTTCCAGGTGGTTGTGATTTTTCACCAGCACTTTTATCCACTTGAGCTCAGGCATGATATTTCTCCCCTCTCCTCTGTGTACAAACAAAACGTTTGGGGGAGAAGCTTGGGGCAGCAGTGGGGGGGTATCTCTTTTTCACAGCAAACGTGCTATGCCATTTCTTTGAAAGCAGGACGCGGGCTCCCCACATCCTCCAGGAGCAGTGCTGGAAAGTTTGGCTTCGTTGGGATAAGAAAGCAGACTTTGTAATATCTGTCCTATTTACCAATATGCAACGAGGGCCAAGCAGACAGAAGTGGGCTCCTAAGAAGGGGAAAGAAACAGGTGGTGTTGCCTCCGATTTCCAGTACAACAGAGCGGCCTCCGATTTCCAGTACATCAGAGTGTCCACTGAGAACACGCCCATACCAGAGACACTCTGCTTCCAGTCCAGCTAGCTCCCTGGTACTTTTGTTTCCCATTTCGAAGAGCAAGAGTCTAGTTTCTCCTTGCCCCTTCCATGCCCTGAAGGGTTGTCGCCTTCCAAAAGCAAGAGGGAGAGAAATTCAGCCATTAGGGAATATATATTTTTTGGCCAACTGTTTGCCTAAGGCAAAGCTCAGACAGGCTAAGCAGCAAACTTGGCCCATGCAGCTCTTGGAGCCCTCTTCTGCGGCTCCCCCAGCCCTCCCCCCCCCCCCCCCCCCCCCCCCCGACCCGTGCAGGGACATGTTCCCTCTCCCGGCACATTTGGAATATGCTGGATTTTAATTTTACAGCAGTAGTTCTTAAACCCCCTATATCTAAGGGCTTCTCTTTCCATTTAAATTTTTTTAAAAAAATAAAAATTAAATATTAATCAATACAACAAAAACAACAACAACGACAACTGGAACTAACAAGTAAAGAAATAAGATAATAAATGCAATTATAGTGGAGAACTTCATAATACTTGTGAGGAACAGTATTACGTGTCATTGTTAAAAACAAATTCTAGGAAAGGAAGCCATTTTGGTTAGAAATCTGAACATTTAGAGAAAGAGCCCTAACAAGAGACTTTATCAGAAATTTTATCCATAGCATAAAAGTCCCAAATCTTAGAAATTTCAGAATACTCTTTCCAGTTGGGTCTTCTTTACCGACTGCCATCTTTGTTTAAGTGCCACTTGAACTGCTTCCAATTCACACCTCCATGGCTGTGAGTCAATGCAGTTTATGCTGTGTTTGGGGTCTTTAGTGGGTTCTCTAATGTTTCCACTCCAGTCACTTGCACTACTGAATTTTCAGGTTTCTGAAATCCTCATCCCACTGCATGGGTTTACTGGATGTCCCATCCTGTTGGTTGTATTGATTTACACTTTGTAGTCTTCCTTTGAAGGTCAAAGAAGACGGGGACGGCAAAGGATGAGATGGTTAGACAGTGTCAGAGATGCAATGAACATGAAACTGAGCAAACTTCAGAGGACGGCAGAAGACAGGAGGGCCTGGCGGGATCTTGCCCATGGGGTTGCGAAGAGTCGGACTCGACTGTGCAACTGAACAACAAAAGTCTTCCTTGGGTCTCAGTGAGAAAGGCGGACTCTAAATAAATAAAAAGAAGCAATCTGTTGTACCGTCTGGGTTTTAAAATGCAAATTAAAAAGTGGCTTATCTCTTCAGCATACAATAGGAAATTCAAAGAACTCTCTGGCTTTCTGTCATTTTCCCTCTACTTTTTCTTTTGTATTTTGCATATGGGCATGTGAGTGTGTGTGCACCTGGAAGTCATGGTGACCGACCCCTACTGGGTGCCTGGAGGATATTCAGGGAGGTGGCTGAGTAAAGCCTGCCCCCTTCTCCTGACTGCTGGTATTCCAAGGAGGTCTCCCATCCAAGTACTTGCCAGAGTCGACCCTGCTTAGCTTCCGAGATCTGACGAGATTGGGCTTGCCTGGGCTATCCGGGTCAGGACTTTCCTCTCCTATTTTGATTGTGACCTCAGTAAAAGCCTTCCAGGGATCAGTGGAGATCCTCAGACTAGAACGTGCATTTCATATTAAAGGTTTCCAAAGTATTTTTGGGGAAAGGACTATCTTTTTTTTTAAGACTCTATTTATTCAGTTTTTACAAATAGTTCACACCACTTAACAATATTTGATACATTTTTCAAAACAAAGTATAGTTTCCATCACTTTCTTCAATTAACATAGTTTCATCTACTACTATTTTACATTACTACTTTCAAATTGTATAATTATGTTAAATAATGCTTTACGCTTAAATCTTTCTCTTTTCCCTTTTAAGGACTATCTCAAGATCCACAAATACCCCCCCCCCCAAACTAGCGAGGGGTCTTGCTTTCCATTTGAATGCTTTTGGCAGCTATTACGACCATCCATATCCTATGTTTATAGAGGAGCTCTAAACTGGCAGCTCCAGTAGTAAACCAGCCTACTAGCTGGCCTCTTGGTGCATTTGGAGTGACCAAAGAGCTTAGAATTAGATTTGGAAAGAGACAGAAGGTCTAATCCTAAATTCGAGGTAAGAGCTTCCACTCCACAATGTCAGCCCTTCCCAAACGTCTGGTTAGGCCATGCCACAAGTGGCTCTGGAGGTGCAGAGCAGATTATTCAAGCAAGTGAGCCAAAGTCATTTCCTCCGGAGCAGGCCTGTAGCCGGGAATTTGGGTGGGTGGGTGGGTGAGACACCAGGGTCGCTAATAAATTAAACTAAACCCAAGATTAATTTTGAAATTAGATTAATTTTAAATGTACTCACATGACCGGAGGATTCAGATAGGCAGGGCAGAATGATGCCAGCAGTGAGGTCCTCCGCTGCTGCCCTGGCGCAGGTGCACTGAGGCGCCAGGCTGGGGTGGGCTATTCTGCCCTGCCTGCCTCCTCCTGTCCTCCTCCGTCCCTGCCATCCGAGGCAGGCAGGGCAGTGGGCGGTGAACTCATCCACACCCACCAAGCCCCACAAGGCCAGGTACTTCCCGGGGGCAGGGGGAGGCGGACAGTGCCATTCATGCCAACTTACGTAAAGGAAGGAAATCGCCCTTTGGGCATGGCGGCGGCCCAAAGTGGAGCGACGAGGTATTTAAATTTAAAGAAAGGGACGATTGGGGTGGAGGGGGCATTGCAAATGCCATAGGGGCACCGCCCCCAACACCCCACCACAGACGATGGCCCTGCTCCAGAGTCATGTTGCTGTGTAGCTTGAAAGCTTGCATACTCAAGGGAAGTCATTAAGTCATTTCAGTGAAAGGCTTTCTGTACCCTTTCAGTCATAGAGAAAGATCAAGATGGGTAGCTGTGTTTGTCTGCAGCAGTAGAAAAGAGTAGGAGTCCAGGAGCACTTCAAAGGCTAACAAAATTTGTGGCAAGGCAGGTGCTTTTGTGAGTCACGGCTCACCTACTCAGATACAGCTAAAACGGGAGTCCATCTGCCCTTAAATCTTGGTTAGTCTTTAAGTCACAGAGGTAAAAACAGTTGTGCTCGAACATTCAGAGGCAAGGACAAGCTTATAGACCACACTACATTTTATTTACTTGTTTAAAACATTTCTGCACCATTTTCCCCATCCAATGCAGGGTCCCTGCAGTCCAAGCCTCCAAAATGGAACTGTATCTGGTGTTTGTAACCTGTTGTTGATTCAGTAGAGAACCCCTTGGAAGGTGAACTGGAGGAAATATCCTGTGAATTCAGTTTTTTTTTTTTAAAGAGATGTTTGCTGTTTTTATAAAGCTCAAGTGAATTGCTTGAGATTGACTGGATCCATGAATGGATGAAGGTTCTTTAGTCCTTCATGAGTAGCTCACTTTAGCTGTACACAGGGGTCATTTCGTAGGAAAAGAGGTGCAGGAGCTCATTAGCATAACTCATTAGCATAATTCATTTGCATAGGCCACACCCCCTGACATCACCGGAAATGTGTCAGAAGGCAACACCCACCGGCTCAGGCGCCACTGGACTGTTTTGGATTGCTAGGCACCGGGGGGGGGGGGATATGCGGGTCTGTCCTCACAGAGGAGGGAGAGCTTGTACCTGAATAAAACTCGATCTTAAAGGTACCACTGGACTGTTTTGGGCCGTGGAACCGTGGAGGCTCTGCAATTTACCTGGCTGCTTCTTGCTCTGACTGAGGGCTGCTGGGAGCAGGGGGTGGGGCTTGTTGCATGTGCCCGCCCCCTGGGCTCTTTACTGCCGGAGCTCCGCTCCTGTGCGCTCCTGCAGGAAATGACCCCTGGCTGTACAGCTTAAAGAGAGGCCACCTTCATTATAACCGCCTGTTGTGTCCACTTAATGGCCTCCTATCCATGTCATTACAATTCTTCTAAATTTAGACATTCTTTCCCCATTGGTGTGGATGACATTATCATCTGGACAGGAAAGAGTTAAGCTTGGACCAGCTTTTCCAGCTGTGAAAAGGTGTCTTGCTGGGCCGGCCAAGCAAGCCACTGGAGGGGGGGGTCCTCAGGCGCTCACTGAAATCCAGGACTTGTATTCTAGAAGGGGGTGAAAAAAATCACAAGAAAAGCAGCACTAAAATTAAAATGCTTGTGTAGAAATGCTTGACTAATTTTATTTTAGATTTCTCATTCTCCCTGTCCCTTGGGCTCAGGCTTAGTAACAATTTTGAAATGTGAAACTTAACATAATTTAAATTTGAAGCTGACTTCTCTCCCAGATGCTCTGGGCAAACCGCAATAATTTGAGGCAGATACGAAATAGGTATTTTTAAAAAGCCGATTAAAAAACATAAGAAATGTTAAAGCTCTGGGTTTCTGTGAAGAGTTACCAGCTGCAACTAAAATACCCGTATTGTCACCAGCCACAGTAGAAGTCCCAGCCTAGATTTTGGTCGGGTCTCTGGAGCGAGGGTCTTTCAGAGCTAGAGGGCTGTTGCTAAGAGCCTCTGCTGTCACGTCCTTGCTCTTGGCTGGCCTTGGCTGGCTGGAGGGGTGGCCAGCCGACAGAGAGACTCTGGCTTTTAGGCCTCCGGAGGACGTCTGTGCCTGACCAGCTCACTCAGTCTGCATGCCAAAGGACTTTTATAAATTAACACAGTGTTATATATGCTGCGGTGGCTCAAGTGGTTAAGACGCTGAACTGCAGGCTGTCGAAGGTCAGTAGTTCAGCAGTTCGAGACCCGGGTGCCGCATGACGGAGTGAGCTCCCATCTAGTTCCAGCTCCTGCCAACCTAGCAGTTCGAAAGCAAGAAATTGCAAGTAGATAAATAGGTACCACTTCGGTGGGAAAGTAACAGCGTTCTGTGCGCCTTGGTGTTTAGTCATGCTGGCCACATGACCACGGAAACGTCTTCGGACAGCGCTGACTCTTTGGCTTTGAAACGGAGATGAGCACCGCAACCCTAGAGTCGGATTCGACTGGCTTTCGAGCAAGGGAACCTTTACCTTTACCTATATATGCTAAAGAATAAGAACATAAGAACAGCTCTGCTGGATCAGACCAGTGGTCCATCTAGTCCAGCATCTTGTCTCACACGGTGGCCAGTCAGTTCCTCTGGAGGGCCAACAACAGGGTGTAGAGGCCGAGGCCTTCATAAGAACATCAGAAGAGCCCTGCTGGATCAGACCAGCGGTCCACCTAGTCCAGCATCCTGTCTCACCCAGTGGCCAACCAGTTCCTCTGGAGGGCCAACAACAGGGCAATGAGGCCGAGGCCTTCATAAGAACATCAGAAGAGCCCTGCTGGATCAGATCAGTGGTCCATCAAGTCCAGCATCTTGTCTCACACGGTGGCCAGTCAGTTCCTCTGGAGGGCCTGCAGCAGGGCAATGAGGCCGAGGCCTTCCCCTGATGTTGTCTCCTGGCTCTCGGATCCAGAGGCTTAGTGCCTCCGAATGTGGAGGTTCCCCTCAGCCACCATGGCTAGTAGCCATTGATAGACTTATCCTCCATGAATCTATTTCGTCCCAGAGTATACCTCTGTTGCCTCCTGTAGTGATGATCTTGCTATTTTTTTAAATTATTGACTTTCATACCCCACTTTTCACCCCAATGGGGACCCAAAACCGCTTGCATTGTTCTCCTCCATTTGTGTGACTACCTCAGAATGTGTGCCTGGCCCAAGGCCTCTTAGTGAACTTCCACAGCAGAGTGGGGATTCGAACCTGGGGCTCCCAGAGCCTAGTCTGACACTCTGGCCACCGCACCGTGTTGGCTTTTACAACCGTTGCCGTGATGAGGTTTAAAAAGGCAGGAAACAATTGCAGTCCACGCTTTTGGGGAAAGATTGCTTTTCCATGCATGTGTCCAAGAATTTTCCTTTGAGTGTTGCTGAATCAGACTCCCCCTCACAGAGTTAGCACCCGTGCTCAGAGTTATCTGGGTATTTTAAGTTGTGGTCGGTGTAATGTCAGACTCTGAAAGCTTCGGTTGAGAATAAGCACAGAGGCACGGGCCAAGAGTTTGGCCAAAGGCAAACATGCTGCTTTTCACCTGGACTCCGACTACATTTTCTAACATGACCTGTTGGCGTTTGGATGCCCCACACCTGCTGCATCCTATAGGTCAGGGGAGCCAGTCTCTGTTCTTTGAAGAGAACTTCTACTTCCTCATAGGACCTTCTCTGCAGATGTTCAGGCATGCTTCTGGCCGCTCCCTTTGTATTGATCCGTCTTGCCTGTTTCTGATCTGCCCAGAAGATGCCAGGGACGTCCGTCTTGCCTCGACTAGGTCCAGGGTCTTTTCAGCCCTGGCCCCTACCTGGTGGAATGAGCTCCCATATGAGATCAGGGCCCTGCGGGACCTTATGCAGTTCCACAGGGCCTGCAAGACGGAGCTCTTCCACCAGGCTTTTAACTGGGCGACGTCCCTCCCTCTCTCTTTACCTGGGCCTCCCCTCAGTGGGTCAGATCTGCACACCGGAGATGGCATCTGTGAGGTTTTAATATCAATGACAACAGCACCGGATGAAGGTTATTGTGGTATTTTACTAGTGTTTTAATTGTGTTAATTGTGTATATTGTATTTTTATCAAATTTGATGTAACCCGCCCTGAGCCTGCCATGCAGGGAGGCGGGATATAAGTCGAATAAAATAAATAAATGAATAAATAAGAAGAGGAGCCCTGCTGGATCAGGACAAGGGCTAGTCTAGTCCATCTTTATATTTTCAACAGCAGCGAGTTCCAGTTTCTGAGGACTCACCACCACCACTAGCAGGTCATGGAGGAGCAGCCCCCCCCCCTGTTAGTCATCCACTAGCTGATCTGTCACTGCTGAGCTTGAATGTTGCCTTCAACTTGCATAGCCGACAGCCACCGATAGGTTGATTCTTTGTGAATTTGTTACTCCCTTTACTGCGGTGGCTCAAGTGGTTAAGACGCTGAACTGCAGGCTGTGGAAGGTCGGTAGTTCAGCAGTTCGAGACCCGAGTGTGCTGCAAGATGGAGTGAGCTCCCGTCTCTAGTTCCAGCTCCTGCCAACCTAGCAGTTCGAAAGCAAGACATTGCAAGTAGATAAATAGGTACCCCTTCGGTGGGAAGGGAACAGCGTTCCGTGCGCCTTGGTGTTTAGTCACGCCGGCCACATGACCACGGAAACGTCTTCGGACAGCGCTGGCTCTTCGGCTTGCAAACGGAGATGAGCACCGCAACCCTGGAGTCGGATTCGACTGGCTTTCGAGCAAGGGAACCTTTACCTTTACCTTTTACTCCCTTTTTAAGAGCCAGTGGCCAAGGCTGCATCTTCTGGCAGCTAATACCAGACGTTTATTTTGCTTTGTGTGTGGAGGAAAAGGGCTTTCGTTTATCTACCTGTCTTGAACCTGCTGCCCGTTTGCTTGGCAGTAAAGCATTCTTTATGGTCCAGTTGCCTGTCCCTGCCTGGGCCTTATCTCTACTCGGATTCCCCCGTGCTTGTCAGAATCCTGTCACCCTTCTTGGGCAGCAGTTAGCATTGACCAAGGGACGGCAATGTAATGGTTATGTCGTAGCTGCTTCCACTTGCTGCTGAGCATTTGTTTCAGCTGGTTTGGGCCATGGTCATGGGCAATGTTCCCTCTAAGCTGAGTTAGTGTGAGCTAGCTCACAGTTTTGTAGCCTCCGGCTCACACATTTTTGTCTTGGCTCAGGAAGGATGGCTCCAGAGCAAACTAATTGATGCAGTAGCCAAATCAGTCACTCACAACTTTAATGCCAGTCGCTCACAAAGTAGAATTTTTGCTCACAAGGCTCCAAAGCTTAGAGGGAGCGTTGGTCATGGGCTGCGTTTTGAGAAGAAAGCAGTTCCGTAAACACAATGGGGATAGGAGTATTCTATCAAGGTATTTGTGAAGCAGCTACTTTTGTGCTGCATTTTAAAGTCCTCTTTTTTCTGGTTTCATACAGCTGAGGTTCAGGTCCTCTTTTATTACTGTTAATTATATTTTTATCTGACCCTTTCTCTGAGTAGCTTGGGGCACTGTACGTTATTCTGTCCTTCTAAATTTCATCCTCACAACGCCCCTGTGAGGTAGGTTAGGCTGAGGAAGAGAATAACTGGGCCAAGTGAGTGTTGTGGATGTCCTGTAAGTAAAACTGAGTATCCCGTGTCTCCCGAGGCCCTACAAATTCAGTACCTGCAGACTTCGCCGAGGTTAGAGCCGTTCTTGAACTGGACACTGAATTGTTGCTTGTTTTCCCCATCACAGACTAAAAACCTGGACTTCCGCAGGAAGTGGGACAAAGATGAGTATGAAAAGCTTGCAGAGAAACGGCTCACGGAAGAGAGAGAGAAGAAAGATGGTTAGTAATATGTAGACGACAGGAATGTGTGACTGATTCCATTAAGGATCTCCAGGCCAGTTTGTAGATTGGGGAAATTCGGGGGGGGGAGGGCGAGGACATTTAGTGGAGCAAAAGGCAGAGAGACAACGTGGACCTTTTCTTCCTCTGGTCTTTCTCCTTCGAGAACAAATTTGTAATAAGCTCGTTCCTTTCCTGACATCGTTACCCTCGTTGATAGACAAAAAAGTGAATGGGAGAGCTCATCTGCACTTTGGTACAGGGAGCATGGGGAAAGTATGTTTCTTGAGGAGGCTTTTCTTCCCAGTGAAGAGATAATGACGTTCTGCATCAAAAGAGAGAGTTTTAAATTCTCATTTTATGACCACCTTGCTTTGTTTTTAAGGCAAGCCACTACAGCCCGTCAAGCGGGAGCTTCTTCGGCACCGGGACTACAAGGTGGACCTGGAATCCAAACTGGGGAAAACCATCGTTATCACCAAAACAACTCCTCAGTCTGAAATGGGCGGGTGAGTCGCCGGGCGTTCTCCTAACACGCTCGGTTTCCTGGGCATTTCAGTGGAACTGTGTGTCTTCCTTGGGCCCTCAGGTCTTCATAGCCCATCAATGACAGTAGCACCTCTAAAGGGGAATACTCGTCAAGGTCTTCATGAAGATAGGACTATTCGTCTTTCCCAAACGGAGTCTCCAGATTTTGTGGCAGGCAGCCTTCACCTCCAGGGGTGCTGAGGGGACAGGAAGGAAGTAGGGTTGCTGGCCAACCAGAAGAACACTAGCCTTGCGTGGGCCTGCTGCCGGAAGAGCAAGGACCGAAACTGATACCTTCCCCATATAGCTGTTTGTTTCTTTCATTTATTTTTCCGACCTGCACACTGTAGGCTCTGCCCAGGTACCAGGCTCTTTTATTTCCAGAGCTGGCCATCCCAAAGGGAACGTGCCTGGTCTTCAGCTTCTGTAGCAGGTTTATAAGAACATAAGAGATGCCAATGTTGGATCAGGCCAAAGGCCCATCCAGTCCAACACTCTGTGTCACACAGTGGCCAGAAATACCAGGTGCCATCAGGAGGTCCACCAGTGGGGCCAGGACATTAGAAGCCCTCCCACTGTTGACCCCCCCCCAAGCGCCAAGAAGACAGAGCATCACTTGCCCCAGAGCCCCTATCTATACCTTGTGGCTGATAGCCACTGATGGACCTCTGCTCCATATGCCTATCTAATTCCCTCTTGAAGCCACCCATCAGGTTTATGCTGACGTAAAAGTCTGTAGAGTGACAAGGAAGGCGTTTCCAGCCCTTCCAGGTATGTACACTGGTGCTACGGCCCCTAAAGTGGGGGGTTCATTCCCCGCTGCACTCACCTGCGCATTCCCTCCACTCATCTGCCCAGCCCCACCACCATCACCCCGACTCCCTCTAGCGCTGTGTCCCCGGAGGCACACTCTGGCCACGGCCCAGAGGATGAAAAAGCCTTTTGCAAATGGGGGGAATGAGTCTAACTAACGCAAGGCAGGAATGAAGCATCCCCGCCCCGTTTTCTGAAATCCAGGCTGTTCTGTCCTTGCTTGTCCTCACAATACCTGGAGGTGTCAGGCACTATTGCTTCCACTGTATGGAAGAGAAAAGGAGGCAGAGGGAGCATGATGGGTGCATGCAACTCAACACCCCCACCCCCCGCCGCCCAAAGTACCAAGGAATAGAAGATGGGAGTTTTTTAAAAATGGAATCCTGTCATATCCTCGCCAGACCCCTAAAAGAAGGTGTTGTTGTTGTTGTTTTTTTAAAAGAATCATTTGAAAGAGGTGAGTGCTTCACGTCCCCCTCGCCTCACAGAAATAAACACCAAGGTGGGGGGGGGGGGGGAGAAGGGATTGATCAAGTGCTCCGTTAAATCGAGTCGAGGATTGTGTGCCTGTATGGTAAGGAGTGAAGACCTGGAGATGGCTCAGGCCAAGAGGAGTATTTCAGGCTACGGCCCCTAAAGTGGGGGGTTCATTCCCTGCTGCACTCACCTGCACATTCCCTCCACTTGTCTGCCCAACCCCACCCCCACCCCCGACTCCCTCTAGTGCTGTGTCCCCGGAGGCACACTCTGGCCATGGCCCAGAGGATGAAAAAGCCTTTTGCAAATGGGGGGAATGAGTCTAACTAACGCAAGGCAGGAATGAAGCATCCCCGCCCCGTTTTCTGAAATCCATGCTGTTCTGTCCTTGCTTGTCCTCACAATACCTGGAGGTGTCAGGCACTATTGCTTCCACTGTATGGAAGAGAAAAGGAGGCAGAGGGAGCATGATGGGTGCATGCAACTCAACACCCCCACCCCCCGCCGCCCAAAGTACCAAGGAATAGAAGATGGGAGTTTTTTAAAAATGGAATCCTGTCATATCCTCGCCAGACCCCTAAAAGAAGGTGTTGTTGTTGTTGTTTTTTTAAAAGAATCATTTGAAAGAGGTGAGTGCTTCACGTCCCCCTCGCCTCACAGAAATAAACACCAAGGTGGGGGGGGGGGGAGAGAAGGGATTGATCAAGTGCTCCGTTAAATCGAGTCGAGGATTGTGTGCCTGTATGGTAAGGAGTGAAGACCTGGAGATGGCTCAGGCCAAGAGGAGTATTTCAGTGGATCACAGCCAATGCTCCCTCTAAGCTGTGGAGTCTTGTGAGCAGAAATTCTACTTTGTGAGCGACCAGCATTAAAGTTGTGAGCGAGCTATTTGGCTGCTGCATACATTCGTTTGCTCTGGAGCCCCATCCTTCCTGAGCCAAGACAAAAATGAGTGAGCCGGAGGCTAAAAAACTGTGAGCTAGCTCACACAAACTCAGCTTAGAGGGAACACTGATCACAGCTCTGAGCCACCTCCAAAGAGAAACTGCACCTTTGTTTGACCTGTTTCTGAAAGTTCAGTAATATCCGCTAGAGCATTCTTTGGTAGCCCGCCTCCCCTTAAACTGGGAACTCCTTGTAGAATTATCCTTATTTCTTATTTGACAACTGATCTTTGTTTGTTTTTTTGTTCCAGGTATTACTGTAACGTCTGCGACTGTGTAGTGAAAGATTCCATCAACTTCTTGGATCATATCAATGGCAAAAAACGTAAGGAAACAAGCCCCCCCCCTCCAGTTTTGTCTGCCCGTTTGCCAGCCTGAGTATAGGGGTGCAATATCCCTGTGGTCTTGATCCACAGAAGAAGCTGTTCCATATGTTGTCAAAGGCTTTCACAGCTGGAGTTCATTAGATGCAGATCTTCTGGGCTGTATGGCCGTGGTCAGTGCCAAGACCATGGCCATACAGCCCGGAAAATTTACAACGACTAAAGCTGTTCCATGTTGGTCTGTAGTAGACTTAGGCCCTGTGGGACCTGCTAGGTGTTCAGCTGTGACTCTTCTCTCTGATCCTGCTCATTCCTGATCGGAACATCCCAAAAGACGAGAAGGTGGCCCGGATCTCCCTGGGACTGCTCCGTGCAGGGCCCATCGTCCTGTTCAATGTGGATGTGAATCTCAAAGAGGCGGTGTGGAGGGCTGGAATAACGTGCCACTGGTGCTCTCCGAGCACCCAAAAGCCCATCTCTTCTTGGCCCCGTGACCTCAAGTCTTTCATGGTTTGGCACTGAATGCAGACAAGCCAACTACGGTTGAATTGGGGGAAAAGACTTGAGGCTTTCCACAAACTCCCTTTTGACATGGAAAATGCTGTCCTGGTTTCCCCTCCAGTCTAGGACCTAGCGAGCAATTCATGTTGTCTTAGTTTCAAGGTTCCCGTGCTGCGGTGCACTGTGCAGAGAGCTGCTGCTTGAGACCTCATAGAATCACAAGAGTTGGAAGGGGCCCTGCAGGCCATCTAGTCCAACCCCCCCTGCTCAATGCAGGATCAGCCTAGAGCATCCCTGACAAAGGTTTCTCCAGCTGCCGCTTAAAGACTGCCGGTGAGACAGGGATCTCACTATAGGGATCTATGGAAGGTAGTTCCGTAAGTCTTCGGTGACCGTCATGCTCTCAATACAGCTAGACTGGTGTTGTCGACTTTGTTTGGCAGTGGCTTTCCAGCTATGCTGCTTCAGATTCCTTGTCTGAAGAGGCAAGGGATCGGACGTGGGGTCTCCGCCACGGGAGGCTTTCCCCCTGCCACTGAGCTGGTTCCCCGTTATTTCTCTTCCACAGGGCTCTTTTTGTAGGAAAAGCCCAGCAGGAACTCATTAGCATAATAGGCCACACCCAACAGCAGAAACTCATTAACATATTAGGCCACACCCCTGACAGCACAGCTCATTGGCACATTAGGCCACACCCCCATGTTACCAGAAGTGTGCTCATCCAGCCACACCCACCGTTTGCTTCTTATTCTGTTTACCTTGTTTGTTGTCAAAACCCAGGGCCTTTTTTTGTAGCAGGGACTCCTTTGCATGTTAGGCCACACCCCCCTAATGTAGCCAATCCTAATGAGTTCCGGCTGTTGGGTGTGGCCTATTATGCTAATGAGTTCCTGCTGGGCGTGGCCAACTTGGGAGCCAGCCGGAACTCCGTTCCTGTGTGTTCCTGCCCAAAAAGAGCCCTGCGTCTTCCACCCTATAAGGTAGCCTTGCGGCTGTTTACTAAGCATTTGATGGCTGCTCTGCTCCACTCCCTCCTCCCCAGCCTCTGTTGCTTCCTCTCTGTGCCCAAGAAGATACACAGGAAGCCGAGCGTAGGAATGTATTCCCTTCTGCCTCTTCTCTTGGGCTCTGCAACCCCGCGGAACAGGCAGCGGTAATTAATCGGCTTTTATGTAACCTGCATTGAGCCTTTGCTAAAAGAGGGAAGGGGGTGTCTCCCGCCGGCTCTTCCATGCACCATAAAGGCCACTAATCGAACGTACTTAAAACAAGGCTCTTTCCTCGGGGAATCAGATCACGACTTGAAGTTTGGAAGCCGCGTGGGTTTACGTATTTCTCATCTGCATCACTTTATCCTCGAAGAATTCTAAGAGCTTGGCAGCTGTCACTAAGAAAGATAGGACTGAGGACACTGCTGATGGTCCCCAATCGATCCTTCCTTCCCCCCCCCCTCCTCTCACTTAGGGGCTTCTTTGATCTTGGGGTGGTTGCACATGGAAACCCAGCAGATGGCAGCCCGTTAAATTGCACCACAGAGAGGCTGAGCCTCTGCCTCTCCATCTGGAGCCAGCACCCTCTAAAGCTATCGAAAAGACTACCTGGTCTCTGTAAGCTCCCCCACTGGTGGTGCTGCGGAGACAGCCGGCTTCTCCTCATGCTGGGTGCTCCCTGCCAACACTTTGCCACGGTAGAGGTAGACTCCATGTGGTGCCTTTGGAAGCAGACACGACACAGTGCCCGTTCATTGTAGTCTCCCTTATTCCTAAGCAATAATATCCACCTCTTCTCTGTTGCCAAGTAACAGCTGTTGCCCACGGGGAAGCAGCATAGACCTACCGTTGTTTTCTCCCCAAACAGAACTCTGATGGATATACAATATTTGCTTTCTTAATGTGTGCATGCTTCTATGGTATCTGCCAAACTGCTTCCTGGATGAATGCTTCTGAGTCATGAATACCGTTTCGAGCTTTTCCCGAGATGTAGAAGCACAACACTGAACATTCACCCAATCAACTGTTTTATTTTGCTTATTGTAGGTTTTCCGTTCTGCCTTTTAGCCTAGGCTCCCAAGTTAAATAGGGAAACAATTGACTGTGACGTAAAGATAGTAAAACCACAATAGATCTGCAAAATTAAGTATTAAAAGTGGCAAAAGTAGACTACACAGCAGCAAAATAGATCTATACCATTAAAGGCTCAGGAGAGTTTTATTTATTTATTCATTTCAGCTTTTATCCCGCCCTTTCCCGCAAACGGGCTCGGAGCAGGTCACAACATTCTTAAAACCATCCAAAATTTGAAGCAGAATACAATCATAAAACAATTATAAACAATTGTCTTCACTTGGCAGTTGAGTGCTGTCAAAGTAGTCACTGGCCAAGTGTCCCTGTGTCGTAGCTCGCCTAACCTGAAAGTGGAGGGCCCTGGAGCAGGACCGCTGAAATTTTTATGTAGGGACAGGTTCATAGAGGAATCAGTGGTCCTTCGGGTACTCTGGTCCCAAGAAGGGGATGTTCACGAATACAGAGTTTTGATTCAAAAAACCCTGTTATTGATATGGGTTTTCCCCATTTCACACTTAGCTGCACTCATGAAGTTTGATAAGGGAGGGGCTGTGGCTCAGTGGTAGAGTGTTGGCTTGGCATGCAGGAGGTCCCAGGTTCAATCCCCGACATTACCATTTAAAAGGAGCAGGCAGCAGGTGATGTGATGTGGAGGACTTCCACCTGAGACCCTGGAGAGCTGTTGCCAGTTTGAGTAGACAATACTGACCACGATGGACCAATGGTCTAATTCAGTCTCAGGCAGCTTCATGGGACAGGATTATCAGCATTGAGAATTGACACTTGTTTTTGCATCGGTTGCATGTGAAATGCTATGAAAGAAACAAAAGTATTGCCTTCACCAGCAGTGCCATGAGTGAAATGGAAAGTGTCACAGAGAAAATGGAAGAGAAATGTACAAGGGAATAGATGTATCCTAATCCTAAACCAAAGAGGGCTTAATTGGTCAAAATCGGTTCCTCGAATTGTGTGTGGAAACAGACTGGCAACCAGTAGAGAGTTCTTCAGTACAGGCAAAATGTGTTCCGGCCAGCCATCACCTTTCAAAAATCTGTTTGCTGTGTTGTGAAGCAGATGAAGTTTCTGGTTGTCTTCAGAGGCAATACCCGCATACAAGTTGTTGCACTAATCAAGCTGAATGTTACTACAGCATGGATAACCCTGGTGAAGTCTTCTCCGTCCGAGGGTGGGGCTTGCAGGTGGCACAGCAGCCTCAGCGGGACGATGGTGTTTTGAGCCATGGCCTCCTGAGTAAGAGTGAACACAGCATCCAAACGGTGAATTTGATCCTTTGGCAGAGGGCAAACCCATCCAGAACAGGTTGAACTTCATCTCTGGAGCATATTGAACCAGCAACAATGTCTCTGTCTTGTTTGGATTAACCTTTGGCTAGATCCCATGGCTAGGTGTCAGGCAAACATTTTGTGGACACCGTGACGCCTAGCTATGGTGATCTAACCAGAGGACAAGACAGAGGCACTGTTGGCAACTAGAATGGATCACTGTAGTTAGGATTTCTGTACGGTTCCTGAGCCATGCACATCGGCTATTGTTCAGATTGCACACCTGAGCCAAAATTTCTTTGATTTCCAATCGAACACTTTTGTAATGCTTTCATCACCTAATCTTAAGAGAGCTTCCTGACATATGTATCTATTAAAATATGTTCACCCCACTTTCCCACCTAGCAGAGAGGGCTGAAGGCAGTCAGAGTGCACTTGTGTCCAAAAGCAGATTGCACAACGCATTCAGAAGGAGCCAAGTCAGGTGGCAGCTCAAGAACCATTCCCAGCCCCTTAACACCTGAGGAGCCAGCCGTAAAAAAATGGACCAGCCTTCCACACATCCTCTATACCAGTACAGGATTTCCTAAAAGCCCTAGCAGTCTTCTGGGAGGCTGTGCCATTGGGATTGCACCCCTGCTAAAAATGCCCATGATTGGACAGAGGAAGATCCAGTGGGCTTGGGCAGTGGAAGAGAGACGGGAACTGCTGAGAAGAGAAAATTTGACACACAGGCTGATGTCAGGACAGATGGTCCTCTACATGTGTGAGTTCCAGATCATGAACGGTTTTTAGTGGCCAGAACCAGCACCTGGAACAGTAACAGGTGACTGGTGCAGCCATTTCAAAAATCTGTGGCCTACTTGCTCCAAAGCTGAGCAGGCATATTCTATACCAGTTCAGGCTTCTAGATTGTCAAGGGCAGCCCCATGCAGAGTGCATTGCAGTAGTTCATCTTTGAGGATCATGAATCGGCACAGCCGAGAGAAGGAGGCAGTTTTTAAATAAGACACACTTGAGGGGAAAAGCATTTATTTTTGTCTTTCCAACAGTAAGGCCAGATCTAAAAGAACCCCCTAGCCACTTACAAAGCCCAGCAAAATAAGTGTCACTGAGTAGGGTGTAGGAAGTACAGCCCCCTTTGGAACACCATCCGTACCAAGCAGCACCACTTCTGTCTTGGCTGGATTCAGTTTCAGTTTGACTCTTGGCCCCAGCAGCTAAGCACTGGTGCGAAATAGGGACTGCGGCTCCTAGCAGCCGGTTGTCACCTGCATAGTGGTGCTACCCCATTCCAAAGCTCCAAACTTCTCCCACTTAAAGCTTGACATAAATGTTTTTAAACAGATCCTTGCAGAACTCCGTGGAACAAATCCCACAGTACTAATTCGGAGTCACTACTGAGAGCTTTCTGAATCCATTCAGGGAAGAAAAAAGTTGAAACCATTTCATCACCATCCTCTTGATATCCATTCTGATTTCAAGTCTCAGCAATGTTGAAGTGCTGTTTTGGTATCAGAGGCAGCAGAAAAACCATGCAGGATAAGAGGTAAAACGGTTTCCCTAGCCACCTGCAACCAGCGATTGCGTTAGTTGCTCTGGTAGACAAACTCTGTCTCAAAACAAAGCCTGGATCCAGATCCAAACAGGTCCAGGACAGGATTATCCAAGAAACCCTATAGATTTCCTGTACCCCTCTATCGGTTGCTTTACCAAAGAAAGGAGTATTTAACACTGGCTGCGGTGGCTCAGAGGTTAAGATGTTGAAGCTGCAGGTCAGAAAGTCTGTAGTTTGGCAGTTCGAGACCAGAGTGCCGCATGATGGAGTGAGCTCCCGTCTCTGGCCCCAGCTCCTGCCAACCTAGCAGTTTGAAAGCAAGAAATTGCAAGTAGATAAATAGGCACTGCTTCGGTGGGAAGGTAACAGCATTCCATGCGCCTCAGCGTTTAGTCATTCCAGCCACATGACCACGGAAAGGTCTTTGGACAAAGCTGGCTCTTCAGCTTGGAAATGGAGATGAGCACTGCCCCCTAGAGTCGGATTCAACTAGCTTTCGAGCAGGGAAACCTTTACCTTTAAATCTTTGGCCAAGATTCTTGTTTGTTTTGTATAAAGAAGGTTTCAATAAGGGCTGAATCACAGCCTCTTTCAGAGGCTTTGGGAAATTCCCCTCTACAATTTACAAAGTTCAGCAAAGGTTCCTTTACTTTTATCCCCACAGCACTTAATTAGCCATGTGGGACTTGGGTCTGATTGACCCCCAAGATCCTGTCAACATCACTTGGTGAAACCAATTCAAAGCTGTGTGTGGGGAAATGACCAGATGGTGTGACAGACACTTCTACAGGACCTGTTCCAGAACTGGAATCCAAGCCAGAGTAGATCTGAGAAACTTTGGTCAGCAGAAATATGCACAGAACCATCACTCTGCATTGCCAAATTACCCTCATTTGGGGCACCTCTCTTTGAAGTCCTCAGAAGCCTGGATTATCCTAAGAAACTGTAGTGGAGGCAGTTTAGCTGATGCAGTGGTACTGGAGAGGAAGCCGCCTTCGCTGCTCCCGTGGCCACCTCGTACGCCTTCCGGGGCTTGTGTCCGATTTAGCACAAGTCTTCTGACGCTCGTGATGTTTCTCATCCATCTTCATTGCCACATAAATCTCTTGTCAGACCAAGAGGGCACAATCCTTTCAGAGGGGGTGGGTGCGACCCCATCAGTTGCCTCCAAGGGCTCGCATTTCGGGCCCCCATCAAAGGAGCTGCCTGCAGGGCTCTCAAAGTCCGGTGGAGCATTCTGGAAACCAGCTGGTTCCATGAATCTCCAGGGGACAGACTACCCTAATTGGGGCCCTGCCGCTGCAGGTATAGGCAGCCACAGCCAACTGTAAAAGGTAAAGGTAAAGGTTCCCTTGCTCGAAAGCCAGTCGAATCCGACTCTAGGGTTGCGGTGCTCATCTCCGTTTCAAAGCCAAAGAGCCAACGCTGTCCGAAGACGTTTCCGTGGTCATGTGGCCGGCATCACTAAACACCAAGGCGCACGGAACGCTGTTCCCTTCCCACCGAAGTGGTACCTATTTATCTACTTGGAATTTCTTGCTTTCGAACTGCTAGGTTGGCAGGAGCTGGAACGAGAGACGGGAGCTCACTCCGTCATGTGGCAACCCGGGTCTCGAACTGCTGAACTACCGACCTTCCACAGCCTGCAGTTCAGCGTCTTAACTACTTGAGCCACCGCCAACTGTACCTTGAGCAAATAATGAACCGACCGCGGCCTTTCCCAAAAACGGTGATTTGCTGGCGTTTCCCAAATGGCTAGTCGAGTTTAGATGTCCCTCCTTTTCCAAGGTGGATATAACCTGTTTGACTGAATGGATTCGGTCTGGAGACGGAGGCACGCTGTGTTTCTGGCGACACGTGCTCAGCACAGTCGATTCTTGTAGCTCTCAGATAGTTGAGCCCAAACTGCTGGAATGTTGCACCAAGTCAGCGGCTGCATCCAAGCACTGTGGCAAGGCCATGGCGGGCCTGGCTCCTCCTTCCTCCCTTTGTCCGTAGAGTGAGGAGGGAGATGCTTTTGTTTGGGATGCTTTGCATCCAATGCCAGTTGAGCCCAAACTGCCGGAATGTTGCACCAAGTCAGCAGCTGCATCCAAGCACTGTGGCAAGGCTCCCTGGCCATGGCGGGCCTGGCTCCTCCTTCCTCCCTTTGTCCGTAGAGTGAGGAGGGAGATGCTTTTGTTTGGGATGCTTTGCATCCAATGCCAGTTTGCCGTGTCTCCACAGTGCAGGCCAGCCAACAGCTGTTTGCCCAGATATCTCCCTTTTGCTGTTACAGCAAATTGGAGGTTGGTTTGACGCTTCTCAGGCCAGGAAGCTTCCAGTTGTGCTCTGTACATCTGGGGGGGGGGGGTTTGCAAGCACAAGGGGAAAAGGTGTTTGTGCCCCGTCATGGGCAAACTGACGGATGGGGATGTCCGAATGCAGCCTGTGTCTTAGCTTAAATCAGATGCAGATATCTCTTTATTTCATTGCCTGACGTGCGCACTGCAGTTTTGTAGCTAGAAACCATCTGCATTTAGAAATGGAGAGGCTCAGAGGTATCTTGTGACTGCTCCTCCTTTTTTCTGTGAGCCGTGTAGTCCTATTTTTGTAGATACACTTTTGCCTTCAGTGTGAAAACCACGGCAGCTAACAGTTCTTTAAAACTCAAACACAGGAATAAAACTATGTTAAATGATAACCAGTAGCAAGTAGTACCAACTTGGTTGGAATAGTAAGTTTCTACCTTGTTCTTGGATATCTGAAGTGCCCGGCTTAGACCGGTTCCCTTCTGAAGGGAGTTCCCACATTAAGAAGCCATCACTGCTCCAAGCCTGTAGCCCATTCCTTCTCAGGTTTGACGATGTTTCAGGTGCACATCTTCAATTAAATTCTGCTGGCGCAAGAGAGAAAAATAGAACGCCAGGCATTCCTTGCTTGTTTCCAGAAGGCACAGGTCCATTTGCCCAGTGGGCAGACTTTGCTTCAGCCTTGTATGCCGCTTCAGGCGTGCGGCTCACACCAGCATTGTCGAACTGTTCTGTGACGCACCTTTGAGCTGAGACAGTTCCTGCACCCTTGGAAACGATGTCACCAGAGCCCCCCAGAGTTTTTGAGCCAATCTTGAAAGGATCCAGGCCCATGACCTTAGAGAGCAATTGAAAGACTGTGATTCCACAATAGTCCCCTCTGATGGGAAACAGGGCCCCCCCCCCCCAGCCCCACATGGATTGTTTGTCAAGAGCCCTGATGAGCATGGTTGCCTAATGCTTTGGGCCAGCTGCACCCGTGTTTCGGTTGGTGAGAAATACCGCCATCACAGTGTCCAGCAGCCAGTTTCTAATACAGCCCTTACACCCGTTTCTTTGCCGTGCAGATGCATGAATGGAAATGGTTTTGCATGGTGCCATTTGGCCTTTCATCGCATTCTGCATGCTGCATTTCATCGCATTCTGCATTTGGCCTCTTATCACATCCTGCATTGTCTGGTGTTGTGATGAGAGACGCTAAGAGAAGCCGAACCAAAGTTCCTAGAGCAATGTCCCCCCCTTGTGCTTCCAAAGGGCTTCTGGGCCTTTCCTGGGCTCCTGAAATCCCGTCCCTGCCTCTGAGGCTCTGCTTCTCGGTTCCCTCCCTGTCTAGATCAGAGGAACCTGGGCATGTCGATGAGAGTGGAGCGCTCGACGCTGGATCAAGTGAAGAAGCGCTTTGAAGTGAACAAGAAGAAGATGGAGGAGAAGCAGAAGGATTACGACTTTGAGGAGAGGATGAAAGAGCTCCGGGAAGAGGTGCGTGAGTGAAAAGGGGGAACAAGAAAAAAGGGAGTTGGGGGGCCTGATCGCTCCTCAGCTGCTGAAAAGAAACGTTTAGATGTTTTAGGAGAATGGATGCCCAGAGGCAGCCGTTCCAATCTGGCATCTCAGAAATAAATTGCTCCTGGTTCCAAAACTCTCTCGGATGCTTGGGCAGGGAGCTGAGGCTTCCCAGGACGCATTTCGTGGGCGTGGCCTCCTTGGGTTCCTCCTCGTTGGCCTGCAGGGGGAGCCCTATGTGTCGTCCCGCCAGTTGCACTCCTTTCGTTGTCTTGTGGGGCCATCGCAGTGAATTTTATGATGCGATTTTTGGGCCCTTCATTTCTCTTTGAAGCTGGAGTGTGGCGAAGATCGGGGTGATCCCTCATACCTCCCGAAGACAAACGTTGCTGTGGGATTGGGTCCCCTCTCTCGTACAGACAGAGGCAGCCCCAGTTTTTCTAACACCACCTCTTCATCCAAAAGGGGCAGGCATAAGAGTGGGACTTTACAGTGGCCACGGGAGAGGCTTTGGTGCCATTGATAGCGCCTCGCCACTCCCAGAAGCAGAAGAAATCACTTATTTAACTCACACGTGCACATTTGTGTGATGCATATTTTATGCAGGTTGTAGAACTTCAGCTTGTTTTTTTGCATACAATTTAGGTTAATGATGCAGAATTTCACCACTTACCAAAGAGTACACATCCTTTGCTTAATGTCCTGGCAAGGGGCTAGGCTTCTCACGGCCTCTCAGTCCTTCACCAATTAGGCCAGGGGTGTCAAACATGCCCCACCCCACCCCGGATCAGGCCCGCAGTGGAACTGGCTGTCTTCTGCTGCTTCTTCCAGTTCTGCTGCTGCTGCGTCATCGTAGGTTTGCAGCTTACAGATACACACCTGAACAGCACACTCAAGATTGCAACAGGACTAACATTGTGTGCAGTAGTTCAGAGCAAGAGGTGTCAGTTATCAGACACTGTTAAATAAACAAAATATTGCATGTGTGCTAATGTTTTAAGCATGCTTTTATTTTAAGTTAAAAAAAAACCCTTGTGTTTGTGTCCTTTATAAAGTTTATATCTCCACTACCTGGCATTACGTTTTATGACATACATGGCCCGGCCCAACAAGGTCTCATTTGTGTCAGATCCAGCCCTCATAACAAATGAGTTTGACACCCCTGGATTAGGCTATGGGAGTTACTTGGACACAGCAGGCCTGGACTGTAGCCCGTTACCCTTCAGACAAGCCTACCACTTCTCTCTCCCTCTCCATGCCTGTCTGGTTCTTGTAGAGTCCAGTCTCTTGTTTGCCAGTCAGGGAAAGTGACGTGGTCATGCTGTATTGGGGATACAGAGGCTTTTTATAAAAAATAATCCCAACAGCCCCCCCCCCCCAAATCTATCAGCCAAGACGGTTATACTTAGTTGAGGGTAGTCTACAAAGAACAAGCCTTTCATCTGATGCACTTTTGTCACCGACTCCTGATGATGTGAAATCTATAATTAAACCAAGAGTTTGCGACACGAAGCCAGCAGCAAGATTTAATGAAAACTCCAGACTTTAAGGCTCCTGTGGAATCTAGCTACTCCATGACAATGGCCAAATATCTTAACGTTTTAGATTTTCTTCCCCATAGGAGGGCTTTTACCCTGGCTGAATGTGAGGTTATGCCATCAATGGTATTAGAAGGGAGATACAAGAAGATCCCATATTCTGAAAGGATTTGTCCCTGCTCCCTAGGTGAGGTGGAAACATTGGGACACGTTTTCATACGCTGCCCATTTTTGTGTGGTGGTTAAGTGCGCGGACTCTAATCTGGGAGGACCTGATTTGATTCCCCACTCCTCCACTTGCAGCTGCTGGATGACCTTGGGCAAGCCATAGTTCTGGCACAGCTGTTCCTGAAAAAGAGCAGTTTCTGTCAAGAGCTCTCTCAGCCCCACCTACCTCACAGGGTGTCTGTTGTGGGGAGGGGAAGGAGTTTGTAAGCCACTCTGAGACAACTTTGGGCAGTGAAGGGCAGGGTATAAATCCAATCTCTTCTCTTGGAGTTCTTATAAAGAAACTCAAGATAAGACAATTCTTCCTTTTTTGGATGGACTACAAGTAGTGACAGACAGGGCATGTTTGGAGAAACTATTGATAGATGAAATTCTAGCTATCACTAAGGTAGCAACTAAGTTTTGTGCCCAGGCGATTAAAGTGCACAGCAAACAATAGACCTGTTTTTTTAAGGATTCCTCCTCTCTCATTTTGAGTTTGTTTTTTTAGATTTAATGTATGGTATCTTTTTATTCTTGAAATGTGATGACTGGTATATGTTATCCTTGTAACATGATGCCTTATATACGCCAGAGCCTGGCATAAGCTGGGATACGGCGATTAATAAATCAAATTAGTAATAATAATAATAAAATTTAAGAGGACGGTGGAAGACAGGAAGGCCTGGCGTGATCTGGTCCATGGGGTTGCGAAGAGTCGAACTCGACTGTGCGACTGAACAACAACAGCAACAATAATAATAATATATCTTAATTATGTTGTTCGTTTTAACTATTATATCTAAGCCAGTTTGGTGTAGTGATTAAGTGCGCGGACTCTAATCTGGGAGAACCGGGTTTGATTCCCAACTCCTCCACTTGCACCTGCTGGCTGACCTTGTGAAAGCGGTAGTTCTGATAAGAGCTGTTCTGGAAAAAGAGCAGTTTCTGGCAAGAGCTCTCTCAGCCCCACCTACCTCACAGGAGGGTGCCTGTTGTGGGGAGGGGAAGGGAAAGGGTTTTGTAAGTCGCTCTGAGACTCCTTTGGGTAGTGAAGGGCCGGGTATAAATCCAATCTCTTCTTCTTATGCTTTTATTCTGCCGTATTTTTGAATACGGTCATTGACTGTAAATAAACTAACCAACAACAACAACAAAAAACCCTATAGCAGTTCCATGATGTCACAAATCAAGGCATGATTTGGGGTGTCTTCAGCTGTGAGGGTGGCTGCTGTAGGAGGCCTGTTATGCCCCCGCCTGGGTGTGTGTATGTGCAAACAAGAGTGAGTCCTCTGAGCTTCGGCAGCTGCCAGGGACTCAGTCACTGAAGTCCGCCACACTTCTGCTTCCCCCAGCACAAGCCTGGCTCGGTTCCAGGCCTTGCGATCTTGCCGAATGAAACGTTTTGATTTGAGCAGTGGAAGCCCTTTGATGCCAAACACCCCCCCCCCGCAAGCCACCCAGAACTCAGCTTCTGTTCCAGTGAGCAGCTGTCACTCGGCTGCTCCAACGGCCATCAGAGCCGCCATTGTCTGTCGCCACCATTGGGCCCCGCAGTCAGAGCAGGACGGCCGTGCCGAGTCCGTGGCTTTCCCAGCAATGCCAGTTTTCCATCACTGTTGATTTCCGACGGAGTCTTTTGGCAGACGCTTAATAGCAGACGCTGACGGTGGCAGGGAGTCCTGGTGCAGTCGTTCTTCACGTGTCGCTTCCCTGCGAGCGTCTTTGGGCCGCTGCCTTTCCCAGCTCTCCTCCGGGGCCCGCCGTTTCTCCCCCCCCACACACACACACTGTTTGTTCTTCCGACCAGAAAGGATGTTTGTCTCCACGGCCCAGTTCCTGGGATTGTGCTTTTCCCTCCAAAAGGCCGGGGCAGCACAAGCAAGCTGGGTCCGCCTGACCGTTGTTTTGCTTTGTCGCAGGAGGAAAAGGCCAAAGCCTACAAGAAAGAAAAACAGAGGGAGAAGAAGAGGAGGGCAGAGGAAGACTTGACGTTCGAGGAGGACGACGAAATGGCGGCCGTGATGGGCTTCTCTGGGTTCGGCTCGACCAAGAAGAGCCACTGAGCAGCCCTGGACTTTTCCTCTAGACAGAGCTTGTTCCTGCCCAGGTCACACTTGAAAAGCCTTGGACGATTTTGCAGGGAATTTCTACCTAGATGCCCAGATAGGCAGTGGCATTGGGAGTTGGGGAGGAATTCCAGACCCCTCCTGCGTGAGGCCAGCTGTGCCCGCCTCAGCCGTAGCACCCTCTTCCCTGCAAAGATAGCATCACACTTGCCTGTACGGTGGTAAACCTCAGTATCCAATAAACGACTTTTAAATTGGCATCCTCCTTCCCCCGAAGTCCTTACAGTGCTTTGGGGGGAGGGGTCAACCTGTTGCCATTCTTCCTTTCTTTGAAATCTCTTCGTTGACCATGAACTTGCTGCCGTTTTTTCTTCTGGCACCCTGCTCCCCCGGGGGCCCCCTCCCCTTTCCTGCCTGCTTCTCACTTTGTGTTGTGTGGCCTTGTGTGCACGAGAGACATTCTTCTGCAGATCTTTTTCTATTAATAAACAGATAAAATCCTGCACGTGGGCTTCTTTGGGAATTGTTCTTCCACCTGTAAAATGGGTATATGGTGTATGTGTGTGTTTCTTATTCTTGGAACTTGGTCTGATGTATGATCTTCGAGAAACGGGGGGAATTCCTTATAACTTGTCAAACTGAGCATGGAGCCGTTTGCACTCTGCTTGCTGAAAGTTTCCCCTCTTCTCTTCTGTCACCACTGGGTTCCTTACAAAGAAGAGGGGTTGGTTTGTTGTTCCCTCTTGGTGTGGTAAGTAAGAGGTGAGTTTGGACAGCTGGGGCTTCAGTGGGGTCGCGCTACTTGGGAAAAGCATATCCTAATGACTGGAAAGAGCAATGGGGGGGGGGTGCTCTGCCAAGTCAGAGCTTGGACCCAGGCCCTCAGCCAGGATTCTGTGGCTTGTGGGGCAAATTTTTTTCTGGTGGGGCTGAAGTTCTCAGTGCAGAAAGAAAAGCCATTGAGCCAATAGAAAGCTGTTACCAGGATCGATCTCTAAACTGCAAGCTGCCAACCGCTTTAGATGACAGTTCTCAGCTGCTGCAAGTTAATTCTGCCAGCCTGAGCAACAGTTCTGATAACAAGCCAGCAGGTGGGGGTGATTACTTCTATAGTCAAGAAAGCTAACACTTAGGCAGAAAAACTCTTAAAGGAGACCAGTTTATTGACGCAGAGTTAGAAGGGATCCTAGAGGTCACCTACTCAACCCCCTTCCTCAGTGTGGGGGTTAGTCACCCACAGCCCCACCACTCTGCTTAAAGGAGCACACGCCTTTTAAAAAATGTTTTTAAATGATTGAGAAAGCATTCAGAGGAGAAATTCTCGTGGGGCTGCGCCTTTAAGAAAGGGGGCAGCGCCCCCCAAAAGCCCCCCCCCCGGTAGCTATGGGCCTGCTTGGACCTCCTGGACAGGAGCAGACGATCGCCCTGGGAGTGTGTCTGTCTTTTTACAAGTTGCAAATCCCTAATCTAAGGATGGCTTCCATGGCTAAAGCCATGAACTGGGGTCTCCTTTGGGTACTGAAAGAGAATCCCAGAAGAATCTCTTAAACAGAGGATCCCTCGTGCCTTGCCTCTGTGCCTGTATTGAACGCCCATCCCTCAATTTTATTGGCACGCTTGGTGGTGGGTGGGAGAGACGGGGGGGGGGCTCCTCTGCCATCTCGATCCCGGCTGGAGAAGTGTTATCTGTGTGGTTCCAGCTGCTTCTCACACCCTGTGTCGTTTGCATTGATTCCTTGGTTCAGTTCAGCCAAGCCCTCCGTCACTCATCCCTTGCCATTTTCAGTTTGGGGCGATTTACATCTGGCGCTGCTGATTTTCATAGTGCCGTCCTTTTTGTATTGATGGGATCACTGTTCTTGCCTTTCTCCTTACCTTTATGGGATCTCGTCGTGTCCCGGGCCTCCGTTCGAGTGCACGCAGAATAAATCCTATCATGCTTTGCTGCTGTTTTAATTCCTTAATCTTAGACTGCTGACAGCTTCATTGCCTCAGATATTTCCACTTCAATTCAGATTATAATCCCCATTGAAGATGCCATTGAAATGATACACAGCCTGTAGCGCTGCCAGCCGAGATACAAACGTCCTTGGAGACTTGACCCTTTAAAAAAAAAATCCTTTAATGTGCTTCAAACTCCTTCTGTGCACCAAATGGAAGCGAGGATTTAATTCCAGCCACGTACCTGTCCCTGTGCAAACGGGAAGAGTCAACTCCGTTGGAATGTTTGAGAGAAATGAGGCCTGGCACTAAATAGCCGACGAGGCTTGGGGAGAGATGGGGAGGAAAGGCAAATTGCAGGGCTGTCTCACTCCCTTCCTGTGTGTTCAGGAGTGCGGTACAGTTTGGATGATTTTACCCCAGGTAGCTGCTTTGTAGCTTCTCGGAGCCCCCTTGTCCTGCTTAGACGCATGCACAAACGGCTCATTATTGCACATTGAACTAATTGAGTTCAGTTAGTGTTGATGAGAAATGGCATGGTCCAGTGGATCCCTGATGGAGCCGGGCCCTGGGACCCGCTGTGTCCTAATCCCGATTCTGCGGCGGCGGCTGCTGTGAAATCTTGACAATGTGATCTTCAGAGTCAGATGGCTCGGTGCCCCTTTTCGTGCCAGGGATTCCGAGCGGCTGCCAGAGAGGCTGAAATCGGGCTTGTCGCAGCTGCGTGCACGCAGTCTCCCTTCCTCTCACTGCCCAAACTTGTGCCCTTGGAGAGAAAGGTGTGCCCTTTGTCAAAGAAGAGTTGCAGAAGCAAATAGGGGATTTTAGGCTGTTTCATACAGGATTCAGGTCTGTGGCTGTGTTAACGACACCGGTCACGGCAGTGTTTTGTCTGTCGGGTTCCTGTAGCCCAGACTGGTAAAACAGTCTTATTTGGACAGTCAATTGAACAACTGGCTGACTGAGAAATATGGGCTCACTTGACAAAGGGAGAACTTCACAGCCATTGCCTGCTTGCCCTAGGGAGGGTGAGGGGCGAGAGGATCCCTCTGTGTGTACAGGGGCTTGGTTCATTTCCATAGTACCTCTCTCACCCCTCCTGCCCATTCTCTATCAAAAGCCGCCTACCTAAACTCCAGCCGATTCTCCATAGGCCTGAGCCAACTGCCTACACGTGACAGTATTTCTGCCTGTCCCAGCACATGGGCTTTGCTCTTAGGAGTGGGGAGAGGAGAGGAAAGGGGGGGGGGAGAGTCTCTTTGTCTTGGTTACTTGCTGGGAGCAGTGGAGTGTATAGTGGCAGCGATACAGGCTCCTGCTGGATTCCCAGCAGCAGGAGCTGCCTCCAGCCAAGGATGAAAAGCCAGTTTCATGGGAGGAAATAATATTTAGAAAGGAGAGCAAGAGAGATAAGGCTCCCTGCAAAGAACATTAACCCTCCGCTCTCCGCGCTCCTCCGCAGAGGTGTTGGATCTCTGCCGTTTGTTGTCCTCGGCGGAAATGAAACCTTCAGCTCTTTGCCGCTGACATCGTTGCTGCGTATTGTGAGCACAAGTCAGTCCCTGGTCCTCCTAGGTCATACTGCCTCCAGCCAAGGATGAAAAGCCAGTTTCATGGGAGGAAATAATATTTAGAAAGGAGAGCAAGAGAGATAAGGCTCCCTGCAAAGAACATTAACCCTCCGCTCTCCGCGCTCCTCCGCAGAGGTGTTGGATCTCTGCCGTTTGTTGTCCTCGGCGGAAATGAAACCTTCAGCTCTTTGCCGCTGACATCGTTGCTGCATATTGTGAACACAAGTCAGTCCCTGGTCCTTCTCCCAGGTCGTGCAGAGGCTGAAGCGGATGGACTCACAGCCAGACGCTGTCCAAATCAAGGGGGCCGCCTCCCGAGTTGGACCATGAGTGTCTCTGGCCCCAGTCCTTTGCGGTCTGACCGGAGGCAGCTTTCCTGAGTCTCCTTCGGGAGTCCCTTTCCCAGCCTTCCTCCATGAAGTCCTTCTGTTTTAGAAGCCTATGTGGATGTGACCAATGTCATGCCCTCCTATGGAAGCTCACACCCTGAACCCAGCAGAGGCTGAAGCGGATGGACTCACACCCAGGCGCTGTCCAAATCAAGGGGGCCGCCTCCCGAGTTGGATCATGAGTGTCTCTGGCCCCAGTCCTTTGTGGTCTGACCAGAGGCAGCTTTCCTGAGTCTCCTTCGGAAGTCCGTTTCCTCCATGAAGTCCTTCTGCTTTAGAAGCCTATGTGGATGTGACCAATGTTATGCCCCCTCCTATGGGAGCTCACACCCATTGCCAGGACTTTTTTTGTAGAAAAAGCCCAGCAGACACTCATTAGCGTAATAGGCCACACCTAACAGCAGAAACTCATTAGCACATTAGGCCACACCCCCATGTTACCAGAAGTGTGGTCATCCAGCCACACCCACCTTTTGCTTCTTATTCTGTTTACCTTGTTTGTGGTCAAAACCCAGGGCCTTTTTTTGTAGCAGGAGCTCCTTTGCATGTTAGGCCACACACCTCTAATGTAGCCAATCCTAATGAGTTCCTGCCATTGGGTGTGGCCTTTTATTCTAATGAGTTCCTGCTGGGCGTGGCCAACTCGGGAGCCAGCCGGAACGCCGTTCCTGTGCGTTCCTGCCCCAAAATAGCCCTGCATATCGCCCCTGACATGTCTCTCTGGGGAGCAGGGTTGCCAGGTCTGCGATGGAAAATACCTGGAGACTTTGGGGGTGGATCCAGGAGTGGGGAGGGGAGGGGCCTCAGTATGTTACAGTGCCACAGAGTCCACCCTCCAAAGCAGCCCTTTTCTCCAGGGGAGCTGATTCCTGTCAGCTGGAGATCAGTTGCAAAAGTGGGAGATCCCCAGGCCCCACCTGGAGGCTGGCAACCCTGCCGGGCAACAAAGTCTTCTGGCTCTCAGCAGCCGAAGCCAGCAAGTGGCCCTTTGAGCTGGCCCCCCTGGATGCCCCCCCTTGACTTTAAAAAAACACATGGAGGGGAGTGAAGTGAACACGGACACTCCTGCCTCTTTTGTGTTGGCGCTGCCTCAGTCCTTCCGGCCTTGAGAGACTGCTAATGGGGGGGGGGTTTGCTCTTGATGGGGGGGGAGCAGCAGGCTTTCCCCCTTCCAGGACTAGCGTGCAGAGCCTCCCCCCCATTCCCCTCCCTACTTGGTCCCGGGTTAAGCCGGGATTCACTGAGCTATTGAGGCAGGGCAGCCTCGTGCTTTCAGAGAGAGATGATTACCTCACGGAAGTCATGTGTCCTTGAGGCAAATGGCTTTGGTGTTTGGGTGGGGTTTCCTCCTCTCTGGTGCAGCCCTCTCCTCCCTCCAAGTCAAAGCCCCCCAGGTGAGGCCCGGTGGGCACAGCTGGAGACCTGACACCGGGCGGCGGTGGGCGCAACAACAAAATGGCTGCCGCAGGAGGGTGGAGCCAACCACAGGACGTTAGGAAGCGAGGGTGCGCGTCGCTCTCGTGTGAACTCTCCGACATCTGAGGCAGAAGCCAGGCTCAAGAGGGTGCTTTTTCGTCTGCACAGCCGGTCAAAAGCCCTGTTGGGCCCAAGCCCCACCTGCCCCTGCCCTAATGGTTTCTAAAAACCGTGGGAGTGGTCCAGGAAAGGTCTTGGCAGGTGCCATGTTGGGGGGACACCTGTCCTAAAGACTGGATGTAGTCAGAGGTGATGAGACCACTTCTTCTGCTGGCCTTTAGGGGACATCATGGTATATAATGTGACAGGCCAGAAGGGAGTGAGGAGTGAGCCAGGTGGTCTCACCTCTGACAGGACTTCATGAGCTTGGGTCGAAGGGCAGCTGCTGTGTCTCAGCTTCACCCACCACACACACACCCCATATGTAGGATAGACCTGTGAGCCAGTTTGGTGTCGTGGTTAAGTGCGCGGACTCTAATCTGGGAGAACCGGGTTTGATTCCCCACTCCTCCACTTGCACCTGGCTGGATGACCTTGGGCAAGCCGTAGTTCTGATAAGAGCTGCTCTTGAAAAAGAGCCGTTTCTGTCAAGAGCTCTCTCAGCCCCACCTACCTCACAGGGTGTCTGTT
>NW_015169931.1:5698-11958 GCF_001447785.1 Gekko japonicus | reverse complement strand
GAGGAGTTTGTAAGCCGCTCTGAGACACCTTTGGGTAGTGAAGGGCGGGGTATAAATCCAATCTCCTCCTCTTCTTCTTCCTCCTCCTCCTCCTCCTCCTCTTCTTCTTCCTCCTCTTCTTCTTCTTCCTCTTCCTCTTCTTCTTCCTCTTCTTCCTCTTCCTCTTCTTCTTCCTCTTCTTCCTCTTCCTCTTCTTCATCCTCTTCTTCCTCCTCTTCTTCCTCTTCCTCCTCCTCCTCCTCCCCCCTCTCCTCCCTTTCAGAGATTATTCAGGTATCATTGATACCTTGATTTTTTCCCCTCAGTGGGGACCCAAATTGGCTTATATTGTCCTCCTCTTCTCCATCTCATCCTCACAACAGCCCTTTGAAAGAAGTCCGGCTGGGAGTGTGTGGGCCGGCCCAACCTCCCTCAGCAAGTTTCTAGGGCGGGGGTGTGTGTGTGTCAAACCTGGGTCTCACTAACCCTAGTTAGATGATGTAACCCAGGGGTGTCAAACTCATTTGTTATGAGGGCCAGATCTGGCATAAATGAGACCTTGTTGGGCCGGGCCACGTGTGTCATAAAATGTAATGCCAGGTAGCGGAGATATAAACTTTATGAAGGACACAAACACAAATAAAGATTTTTTTTACTTAAAATAAAAACATGCTTAAAACATTAGCACTCTTGCAATATTTTGTTTATTTAATAGTGTCTGATAACTGACACCTCTTGCTCTGAATTATTACATCAAAACGTCTGTGCTGTTGCAGTCTTGAGTATGCTGTTCAGGTGTGTATCTGTAAGCTGCAAACCTACGATGAAGCAGCAGCAGCAGAACTGGAAGAAGAAGCAGAAGACAGCCAGTTCCACTGTGGGCCCGATAGAAGCCCTCCGGGGGCCTCCTTCGGCCCCTGGGCCGCATGTTTGATACCCCTGATGTAACCACTACACACCCTTTCTGCATGTCTACATGTGAAATAAAATCGACCAGCTGACCACCATGGCTCAGCTGGTGGCCTTGGGCCGGTCGCATACTCTCAGTCTAACTTACCTCACAAGTTAGTTGTTGTAGATTTTCCAGGCTGTCTGGCCGTGGGCTTGGCATTGTGGTACCTGACGTTTCGCCAGCAGCTTTGACTGGCATCCTCACAGGTATAACACAGAAAGATGGAGTACTCTCTGTGTCAAGGTGAGAAGAAAAATGTAGGGAGCGGTGGCGCAGGCAGCTAATGCCTGCAGTAACAACACTAGCGAACAGCTGCTACGGCTGTTCGAGACCACCGTGGCCGGGGTGAGCTCCCGGCCCTAGTCCCAGCTCCCGCCCACCCAGCGGCTCGAAAGTGTACTCACGAGTAGACAAATGGGTACCTGCCATAGGTGGCAGGGGGCACCCACCTCCTGACGGTGTGGGCCAGGAGTGCGGCGGCGGTACTGAGGGCGGTGGAGTAGTGGTGGCAGCAGAGATGATCTGAGGATGTGGCGACGACGGATGGAGGCAGAGCTGTGATGACACGATGACGCATAGGAGGCAGCACGGCGGAGCCTGAGGGACGTTGGCCGAGCCACAGTCGGAGCAGCCGCGCGCCAGAGGAACACCAGCTGAAGCCTGCCGAGGAAGCCGTCGGCCCATTCGAAGCACTGGAAGTAACATCAGAAGTCCGCCCGCCCAGAGAGAAAACAACAGAACGTATGCCGCTGGGTGCCGGTAGGCAGCCCCTTCCCAAAAATGAATTGTGGCCCTAGATTAGGATTAATTGGTATATATATATATACCCTCTGTAAACCGCTCTGAGACCCTTCGGGGTCAAGGGCGGTGTAGAAATTGAAAGTATAAATAAATAAATATAAATAAAATGGTAGGCAGGTAATTTATATCTACTCAGGAAGGTGGGGCAGGGCTGAGTCATACTCTCGTAGGAGTTCCCAATGGAGGAGCTTTCCTGAGGAGGTTCTTTTGCATGTGACACAAGGTTGCCGTGCAGATGAAATGGAGGAAAGGAGGACAACACAAGCGGCTTTGAGTCACGGGGGGGGGAGAGGCAGGCTATAAAGGAAAGAAATAAATCAAATCTGCCTTGATTCATGTTGGGTGGGATGTGGAGATTGCTCCTGTCACAGGAGACAATCTGGAGGCAGAGGCAGAGTCAGATTTGCATCCAGGCATTCCCATTGTTGCTTGCAGGCAGGGAGAACCGTTTCAAGCAAGCGGTGGAGCGTGAGAAGTGAGCTTTAATTAGACTGTCAGTTTAAAGCCCACCCAGCTTTCGAAGGCCACAGCCCAGTCCAGGTGCCGTAGGGAAGGGCCAGCCAGTCAGTTAAAGGCTGGGGAGCAGAGGTGTGAAATGCAGAGATCAGTTGAGCATCCAAGAAGGGTGGGATGTGCCCACGGTGTGGGTTAGGGCCCAGGGCAGGGTAGGATGTAAGCAGCGGCTGAGCGAGAGACTGCCCTGTAACTCTGCGCTGCTGGCAAGTGCCTCCGGAGCGCGAGAGCCAATGGCGCAGGCCAGACAGAGACTGTTGCTACAGCAATTGTTGAGCCCCCTCAGTCTGCAGAGCGGCTGACTGGCCCGCCTGAGGGCGGAGGAGCGATGGAGGCGGCAGGCGAGCGGCTTTCAGTATCTGAAGCACGAAGGGATTCCGGCCTGACCTTTTCCTGTGGCAGCTTGGAAGTGTAGCCGTAACTTATTACGAGGTTCTGCAAACCGTGTGCTCTCTCCTGCGGCAGGGCCCCAGGATTCAGAACTTTGCAACTTGGTGGGGTTTTTTTTTTAAAAAAAAAAACTTGGACAGGATGATTGAACGCCCCCCCCTCCCCCGCCAAAAGGCCTCCTGGCTCCAAAAGAGACCACCTTTATCTTCATTTGCAGCTTTATGCACAGGAGACGGTGTTTGAGCTTGAGCCGTGCCTTGAAATCTGCTGAGCTGGGCCGGAGCTCTAGAGCGGTGGGAACATCCTTCTCCATTAGAGGGAACATATGCTAATAGTGCCATGGCCCAGTTAAACAGCCGTGGCTGCCATTCATTGTCATTAGGGGCGCATCACTTTCAAGGCAGCATCCCCCACCTCAAGTGACAGCCTGATTTACCATCCCCTGCCTCAGGAGCACCGTGCGCACACCTTCCCTCCGGAGCAGTTTAAAAACGGCTCAGGTGCTGCAGTCTGGCAAGCGGAGAGAGGTGCTGCAAAACGGATCCTGCCAAGCGGTACTTGGGGTGCCCTGCGGTGCCCTGGCATTTTCTTGCTAAGCTTCCTGTCACCAGAGAACCCAGAAAGACCGGCTGTTCCAAACCGTCAGGAAAAAAACTCCCAAACAGCACCGGGAGCATAAATACTTTGACGAGGGCCGATGGGCAAACTTTCTGACTTCACTAAAGCTCTTCTTCAGACTGGATGGCAAGTCGGAAAGGTCACAGGAATATATTGCTGGGCAAGATGAAGAGCCCCTCCCCACCAGCCTGCAGGCGGCCATAATCCTGCTAGACAACCTGCTCAAGAGAGATCAGAATTAACGGCTGGCTTTTGCTGCTTTCCGATGGAGAGCCCTGTGGCCTCAGAGAGCTTTGCGGCAGCCGGAGGCTTCTGCACCCGCCGCAAGCTTTGGCACCCGAAGTGGGAGTGTGCACTGTGTGCAGTCCTCCTGTTAGACACGGTCACCATTTTGTGCGATTCAGGCATGTGTGTTTTCCGTGCACGTACAACTTGCGTATGCACAGAGAGAACTGCAGATTTTTGAGGGAATGTGCTTATGCGAGTCAGCATGGTGTAGTTGGAGTTGGAGTGTCAGACTAGGATCAGGGAGACCCGGGTTCGAATCCTCTTGCATGCCACAGAAGCTTGCTGGATGACCTTGGGCCAGTCACATTTATTTTATTTTATTATTATATTTATACCCCGTCCATCCCGCAAGCAGGCTCTCAGCCTAACCTACCTCACAAGGTTGTTGTGAGAGTAAAAGGGAGGAGGGGGAGAATGATGTAAGCTCCTTTGGGTCAGGCCCGTAGCCAGGATTTTGGGGCTTGTGGGGCACTATTTTTTTTTCTGGTGGGGCTGAAGTTCTCATTGCAGAAAGAAAAGCCATTTAGCCAACAGAAAACTGTTACCAGGATCCGTCTCTAAATTGCAAGCTGTCAACCACTTTAGATGACAGTTCTCAGCTGCCGCAAGTTAATAACTTCTGCCAGCCTAAGCAACAGTTCTGATAACAAACCGGCAGGTGGGGGTGGTGATTTCCATAGTCAAGAAAGCTAACACTTAGGCAGAAGAACTCTCTTAAAGTTTCTGGACACAGAGTTAGAAGGGATCCTAGAGGTCACCTACTCCAACCCCCTTGCTCAGTGCAGGAATTAGTCAGCTACAGCACCCCACTCTGCCTAAAGGAGCGCACACCTTTAAAAATGTTTAAAAATGATTGGAAAAGCATTTACAGGAGAAATACGGGGGTGGAGCCCCCCCCCCGAGCCCCACTGTAGCTATAGACCTTCTTTAGGGAGAAACATTAGAGATAAATAAAGTAAATAAATAAATTACACATGCCAAAGTGGTATGCACATGGAAAATACACACATCACCCCATGCAGCCCGCAATGATGGGTGCACAGATCAGGATGATTATGCATTACATTCTTCCAGTACATGTGATTGGTGTGCCTAAGTCAAACATTTGAAAAGGGCTTCCTGTCAAGCCTAATTATCTCTGCAAAACACTTTCTCTGCTCCATGTTAAGATAATGACCAATGGCAAATGGGTTTTTCTTTATGCTCTGTGTCATTTTTTTCTTTCCCCTTCTCCATCCGTTTTTGGACTCCCCCCCCCCCCTTAATGTCCAGTCAGAAAAAGAATTGTGGCGAACTTGAAAGCCTTGCTCATTACTTTGTGCTGTTTTAATTGGCCCTGGAGCTTTTCGAACTACTTGTATAGGAGCCTGCTTGTTGGCAGTGAAATATATTCCGCCTTGCTGCTGGTTTGGAGAGCCAGTTTGGTGTAGTGGTTAAGTGTGTGGACTCTAATCTGGGAGAACCGGGTTTGATTCCCCACTCCTCCACTTGCACCTGGCTGGATGACCTTGGGCAAGCCCTAGTTCTGATAAGAGCTGTTCTTGAAAAAGAGCAGTTTCTGTCAGAGCTCTCTCAGCCCCACCTCCCTCACAGGGTGTCTGTTGTGGGGAGGGGGGTGGAAGGGAAAGGAAAGGAGTTTGTAAGCCGCTCTGAGACACCTTTGGGTAGTGAAGGGCGGGGTATAAATCCAATCTCTTCTTCTCTTCTCTTCTTCTTTGAGGGCCGTTTGCCTTGTGTGCTTCTACCCATGTCGGGCTTGGTTGTGACTGACGACGGAATCTTGTGTGATGTTCTCATTGTGCTGCGAAGGGCCCAGAAGCCCCCAAAATAAAGCACTGGTGATGGTTGATGTGGGGCGATGTCAGTTAAAAGTCTTGCGGTGTGACTTGTCTTTCCCCAGTTTTTCAGGCACTGAATTTTAAAGGGGGAGGAAGAGGTGGGAATGCATATCAACCAGGGAAAGTTAGGCCTGTGTTTCTAAATCCATTGATTTCCATAGACTTAATCACACCTGACTTAGCCTGGATTGGATCCCATCCTGAACTCTGTATGAAACAAATCTATTTGTCTATTGATTTTCTCTTTCTTTTAAAGTTCAAAACAATTCCCGCTCACAAATCTTTTAAAAAACCGCATGTTTCTGCCAATGCAGAGATGGAAAAGATCTCATGATTCAATCCATGTTTTGGCTACTGGCTTAGGCTTAGGACAAGAGTTGATTCCCTTTGCTCTACGATTTGCAAAAGAATGCAATCCACACACGATCCATCTCCAGACCCAGTCTACGAGTGGTCCAAAAAAGAAGGGGTTACAGATCGGAAAGAAAGAAGTGGTAGCAACAGGATCCGGTCCCGAGCTTTCTGTCTGGGCTTCCTCAGTCTCTGATGGGAGCAGATCTCTGTCCCCTGTGCACACAAAACGGCATGGCCTGAAGACGCCCTTGAGGGAATGAGCAGGGTTGGAGACCCCATTTAGACAAGCTTCTCTGTGAAGTTGGGGGTGGATGCAGCTTGACTCCCCATTCCATCTCTTCCGCCTGTTCTCTCTGTGGTAGGTGAACATAAGAAAAGCCAGGGCTATTTTTGGGTAGGAACGGAGTTCCGGCTGGCTTCAGAGTTGGCCACGCCCACTACAGCCAAGACCTCTGCGTGCAGTGCGTGGCTACAGAGGGAAGGCCTGGAGAGCGACCCCCCCCCCGTGACTCTGAGGCGGGGGGGGG
>NW_015169931.1:2090-5311 GCF_001447785.1 Gekko japonicus | reverse complement strand
GCTTGATCAGACCAGTGGTCCATCTAGTCCAGCATCCTGTCTCACACAGTGGCCAGCCAGTTCCTCTGGAAGACCAACTACAGGCCGGCATATAGGCCGAGGCCTTCCCCTGATGTTGTCTCCTGGCTCTGGGATTCAGAGGCTGAGTGCCTCTGGATGTGGAGGCTCCCCTCAGCCACCAAGGCTAATAGCCATTGATAGACTTATCCTCCGTGAGTCTATCTAATCCCCTTTTAAAGCTGTTTATTCCTGTGGCCATCACGGCATCCTCTGGCAGTGGATTTCACATGTGAATTGCTCCCTGTATAAAGTGGTATTTCCTTTTGCCCCTCCTGAACCTACTGCCCATCTGCTTCATTGGATGCCCTTGAGTTCCGGTATTTTGGGAGGGGGAGAGAAATGTCTCTTTGTCAGCTGTCTCCACCCCGTGCATAAGCCCATAGAACTCTGTCATATTCCCCCGTAGTCATCTCTATTCTAAACGGAAGAGCCCCTGACTCCCTCCGCCTTTCCCCCTCAGAGGGAAGGTGCTCCAACCCCCTAATCGGCTTGGTTGCCTTCCTCTCTGGAACCCTTTCCTCCAGCAAAACTGTTTCTCAATTCAGTCCAGCCAGATGGTCGCCTTCTTCAACATTCCCCCTTTCAGGCCTGAAAGCCAGGAAATCATGTCGAGTTTGATGGAGAAAATATAATGAATATTTCAATACTACAAATCTACGAGCAGCATGTATTTTTAATTTTCTCAGGAAGGTGGGGGATTCTCTTGTTAGAAGGCAATCCGTCCACTTTTCCACGCCGAGAAGTCTCGTTTGATCACTTCCAAAGATTCGCCACTGCAGAAGAGGTTCGGCGGGCCCTTGCAGGGGACACTGGAGGCCGAGGACGTTGTGCCTGGGGGCAGGCACAACGTCCTAGGCAGGGTCTCTGTCGCTAGCAGGGCAGTCGTCTCTCTGCACATGCAGCTGTTCATGGGCTGGAGGTTGTTCTCCGCTATGGCCGCAACCCCCTATTTCCTTTATAAAGATGCTCTTCTAAACAATTTGGCTTTGCATAGTCAAGGACAGGGCTCTTTTTGGGCAGGAACGCACAGGAACGGAGTTCCGGCTGGCTCCCGAGTTGGCCACGCCCAGCAGGAACTCATCAGCATAACAGGCCACACCCAACAGCAGAAACTCATTGAGATTGGCTACATTGGGGGTGTGTGGCCTAACATGCAAAGGAGTCCCTGCTACAAAAAAAGGCCCTGGGTTTTGACAACAAACAAGGTAAACAGAATAAGAAGAAAAGGTGGGTGTGGCTGGATGACCACACTTCTGGAAACATGGGGGTGCGGCCTAATGTGCTAATGAGCTGTGCTGTCAGGGGTGTGGCCTAACATGC
Source organism: Gekko japonicus (assembly GCF_001447785.1). NCBI lineage: Eukaryota > Metazoa > Chordata > Lepidosauria > Squamata > Gekkonidae > Gekko > Gekko japonicus. Next base: position 3,931 of record NW_015169931.1, on the reverse strand, counting down.
TAATAGGTTTCTGCTGTTGGGTGTGGCCTATTATGCTAATGAGTTCCTGCTGGGCTTTTTCTACAAAAAGGGCCCTTGTCAAGGAAGTGTTGGGAGTGGGGGTGGCGGAGGAGGAGAAGAAGAGATTGGATTTATACCCCACCCTTCACTCGGAGTCTCAGAGCGGCTTACGATCCCTTCCCTCCCCCTCCCCACAACCGACACCCTGTGAGGTAGGTGGGGCTCAGAGAGCTCTGAGAGAACTGCTCTTGAGTGAACAGCTCTGAGAGAACTTGTGGCTGACCCAAAGTCACCCAGCATATCCCGCGCTTTACTTGGCACCTCAGAGCAGCTTACATTCTCCTTCCCTCCCCCTCCCCACAACAGACACCCTGTGAGGTAGGTGGGGCTCAGAGAGCTCTGAGAGAACTGCTCTTGAGTGAACAGCTCTGAGAGAACTTGTGGCTGACCCAAGGTCACCCAGCATACCCCGTGCTTTACTCGGAGTCTCAGAGCGGCTTACATTCTATTTCCCTCTCCCCACAACTGACACCCTGTGAGGTAGGTGGGGCTGAGAGAGCTCTGAGAGAACTGCTCTTGAGAGAACAGCGAGGCTAAGCTTACAGTGGTCCTTGCCTGTGTAGCTCACAGATACCCAGCAGGCTTCAAGTGGCCATTGGTGGGGGATGGGGGAGGTAGGGTTGCCAGATCCAGATTGGGGTACTCCTGGAGGTTTGGGGGTGGAGCCTGGGGAGGACAGGGACCTCAGTGGAGTACAATGTCATAGAGTTCACCCTCCAAAGCATCCACTTTCTCTAAGGGAACTGATCTCTGCAGTTTTGCAGTCCCACCTGGAGGCTGGCATCCATTGATGCAACTGTGGGTGGAGCTAATGGCCCTCCCCCTTGGATTCTAGCTCCTCCCCCTGAAGTCTTAATCCTTCTATCGATCTTGAGCATTTTCCATGAGGGTGGGGTGTGTATGATGCCTTCCTGTTCCTCCCGGCCCACCCCCTGCAGGAGTTTCTTTCCCCCTCCTCAGACTGGCGCTGTTGATCTCTTTGCCCTCTCCGGCACAACAGCAAGCGGTGGTTGAGACTCTTTGTCTTCTTCTTCAGGTTTCCAAGCGCCCTGTATCCAAGCGCCCGTCTATGTGGGGCCTGGGGGTCTCCTGCTTTTACAACTGATCTCCAGGTAGGTAGCCCTGTCATGGGCCTAGAATGTGGAGGGGTGCCTTCCTGTTTTGTGTCTCAGCTCTCTCTGGCTCACCAACTCTTTGCTATCTTATGCTTGACCTTGTAGATGCTCCAGCTGTAGTTTTACCCGGCTGGGAAAGTTAACGGCTTTTTTGCTTTGCCTGCTTGCTTTGCCCACGCGTGCGAGATGTATCCATTGGCTCATGCTTACATGGGTGGGGGGATGTTTGATTTTAGTATAAGTCAGAGGCCCTAGTGCTGATGGCCATTCCTGACACAAGCTATCTTTAGTACTGGTTGTTGTTGTTGTTCAGTTGCACAGTCAATTCCGCCTCTTTGCGCGACCCATGGACCAGATCTCGCCAGGCCCTCCTGTTTTCCGCCATCCTCTGAAGTTGGCTCAATTTCATGTTCGTTGCATCTATGACACTGTCTAACCATCTCATCCTTTGCCGTCCCCGTCTTCTTTGACCTTCAGTCTTTCCCAGCATCAGGGTCTTCTCCAGGGAGTGCTCCCTTCTCATTGGGTGGCCAAAGTATTTGAGCTTCAGTTTCATTATCTGGCCTTCCAGGGAACAGTCCGGGTTGATTTCTTTTAGGATTGACTGATTTGATCTCCTTGCAGTCCAAGGGACTCTCGAGAGTCTTCTCCAGCACCATAGTTGAA
>NW_015169931.1:0-1435 GCF_001447785.1 Gekko japonicus | reverse complement strand
CTTGGGGGGGGGCAACAGTGGGAGAGCTTCTAGTGTCCTGGCCCCACTACTGGACCTCCTGATGGCACCTGGTATTTTGGGCCACTGTGTGACAGAGTGCTGGACTGGATGGGCCACTGGCCTGATCCAACATTGACTTCTCTTATGTTCTTATATGAACTCTCAGTCTGGGGCAAGGGATGCTCTGTATTCTTGGTGCTTGGGGGGGGGGCAACAGTGGGAGGGCTTCTGGACTTCTGGCCCCACTGCTGGGCCTCCTGATGGCACCTGGTATTTTGGGCCACTGTGTGACAGAGTGTTAGACTGGATGGGCCATTGGCCTGATCCAACATTGGCTTCTCTTATGTCCTTATGTTCTCTCCTGGATCCACCTCCAAAGTCTCCAGGTATTTTCTAACCCAGACCTGGCAACCGTACCTGTATCACACTCCAGTCAACCCATCGGTGCTTTGGAGTCTTTCTGCTGCCACCGATCCCAGTAGTCCTCAAGAAGCCTGTAAGACTCGCCGCAGTTCTCTGCCCCATTTCTTCCAGTTTGACAGAACATTCTTCTGGGGACAGGGATTTCTGGTGTTGGCCTCATTAAGCCCTATAATAAAGATCTCCCTCTCTTGGACATGCTTCAGACAACACTCTGTTCCAGGGGTCCCCAACCTCTTTGAGCCAGGGGGCACGTTTGGAATTCTGACAGGGCAGGGTGGGTGCGGCAGCAAAATGGCTCCCTTGGGAGGCGGAGCCAGCCACAAAACGATTGCCACGGTTTCGCTTCTGTCACACGGTGCAGATCCTGGTGCTGCGGTGGCTGCTGCCGCCAAAGCAATATTTTTAACAAATCTGCACAGCCCATCAGATCTCCAGTGGCCAATCAGAAGCCCTGTTGGGCAAAAGCCCTTCCTGGCCCCGCCCACTTCGGCAGAGTGATTTCAGCAAGCAGCAATTTATTGCATCTCAAGAGGAATGCTTTACATGGGGCAACTGCCCTCACTATATACACCTCAACTACTCCCAGCCCCCATGCGATTGGTGAGGGCACATGGCCTCCAGGCTCCAGATTGGCTGGCTGCCCTCAGGGGCCAATCTGCAGGCAGGTTCCAGCATCCTGCCTGCCTTTGTTCTGGGGCTTCAAGCTCCAATTAGGCAGCCTGGCCAGACAAGCCCAGACATGCCTCCCCACTCTCCGTCTAGGAGGCCTGCCAGAGAAGTCCAGGCATGACTCCTTATGTCCAGACATAACAGTAGGGTACACGTTGGGGACCCCTGCTCTAGAGCACACAATGTGCCAGTCAGTCCACAGGCGTCTTGGGAGCCACAGACAGATGTAAGCGCCACCCTCCCAAGTCTAGCCGCTATATTTTCCTCCCCAAACTGCCCGCAGACCCCAGAACCCCCCAGTAATATTCACTCTGAAACATCCGATGTTTATTCTATGTGGCTC
>NW_015169930.1:48283-80198 GCF_001447785.1 Gekko japonicus | reverse complement strand
TGCTGACTTACTTAAAAAGAATCCCAACCCTTCTCCTGCTGTGCCAGAGCCTGGGCTGGCCTGAAGTCCTGAGCCTCGAGTGCCTAATCTCAGGCTGAAGCTCCAGCCTCACTAACTCCAGTCCTACATACATGCCCCGGAAGATGAGCACCGGGAATACCAGCGATGACAAGAACAGCGGTGATTTCAGCAGATAACCTACTGTCAGGGCCTTGAAGAGGACTGATTCTGTGTTTTCAGCAGCTGCCTAAGAAAGGTGCTCTGTGGTTTCCCGCCGTGGAGACTCAGTGCTGGGGGGAAGCTGTGCCGGTGGATTTCTACCTGTCCCGGGGGTGCTGGCAAGTGTAGCCTTCCTGTCTCTCCGAAGGCGACAGCCCTGCGTCCCTTCAGAGATGCCGTTTAGGGCTCGGAGGTGGGAAGTGAAAGGACCAAAAACGTCCTGAGCTGATTGTTGGATGTTACAAGTTAGAACACTTCTATTTAGTATTTACTGGGTTAATACTGTGTAGTGAATCACATGTTTGTTTATGACCTATCTGTTTAGAGAGCTAGAAAGCCCGCCAGATTGAGATCTAGTTTGTTGTCCTGATTGGGGAATGAAGTGGCTACTATTAGCATTTTATGACCCTTTGTCCGAGAGCAAGAAGAAGCTCCAGTCTCGTCCTGTCTCCATTAGTCTTAGAATGAGTTAAGATGTCTTCATTAGACCTCTGCCATGTAAGGGACCTAAGTCAGCTATCTAGATGTGAGGATGTAGAAAATAAAGCTCTTTGTTATTTTTCATCCCGTTTACCCTACCCATGTTAGGTTCTAGTAAACTTTTTATATTTAAAACTACCATGGACTCAGACTCATTTATACTCTGCTGATTCTGCAAAACTCCAATACTGATAGATGAACCAGAAAGGGAGGGGCAACCCCACAGATTCCACTCGGCCTGCTTGAAACGACATCGCTTCCCAAGAGGCCCGTTGCTCCTTTTCACGCTGGACAGAGGGCAATCTCAAGAACGCTTTCACGGGAGGAGGCCCCACTGAATAGACCTGAGTAGACCTGTTTAAGATGGTACAGTTTGTTTGTTTTTTACTGAAAGGAATGCAAAGGAGGCAGCTGCTTCCCCAGGCGCCCTCCTCCCTCTCTCGCCTTCGTCCCCCCCCGTCCCCCCGCGCCAGTGGAAGAGCAGATCCCGCTCCGCCCGCAGACCTTGTTGTCCCCAAGGAACTCTGCTGCATTTCAGCCCGGTTTCTCCCTGCCTCACAGAGGCGCAGTCGCGGAAGAATCGCCTTTCTTGGGCCGGCAAAACTCTCCCCGTGGCGCTTCGGACCCAGACCGTCCGGGCTCAACCTACACTCTTTAGTGGAGGGAGCGGCCCTTGGCATCTGTGGAGGATGAGATCCAGCGATCCATGCGCAGATCATCCGTCGGACCATATTTTCTGTAGTAAAAGGGGCCCTACTTTCCTTCCTTCCCCGCCCGCGCCAAAGTGACAGCCAAGTCAACCTTGGAGACGCCGAGTTCCATCCTGATTTGGGGACTTTTCTAAGAGCGTTAATCCCGATCTTTACCTGGACCGAGTTCTAGAAAGGCTCCGGGAGGATTGTGCCGCGTCCCCGTCCCCCCCGTCCCCTTCGAAATGTTAGACTGACATCAGGGGAGAGGAAATCTAATTTGTCGAAAATGCGCAATTCCGAGGGCTGCGCCAAAGGCGGCTCATGGACTAGCCCTGCCAGGCTTCTCGGGCGCTGAAACCCCCTGCTGTGTTTTCCCGAAGGGAACGAGCCAGCGGACAACCGGGGCTCGTTTTAATGTACGTGGCTCGGTTTGGTTTGAAATCCGGTCCTCCTGCCTCCCTACTACCACGGGGCACTAAATCCCCGAGTTTAGTGCTGGAAGCGGATGAAATATTTTGCTGGGCTGTCGTCCTGCCTGGTCAATTTCTGGCCAGTGCTTCCAGCCACCCGGATCTAGGCAGAACACGCATTATAGTTTTCCCGTATGCGCATCTATGTATCCATTTGCCCGTTTGTCTGCCAGTTAAGCAACTGCTTCATCAATCTGCTCTCCCTAGTCCGGGAAAGTTTGCGCCACAAAATTAAATCTTAGCCTTGTAGGCGCCTTGCTCTATTGACTGCCTAACCCGCTGGGGCAGACCCAGAAGTCAGCGCTCTGCGCTCAAAGGCCCGGAGCAGCTTGTTTGCGCTTTGAAGAAAATGCGCAAAAGCGCTGGGAGCGCACCGAAGGAGGCGTGCGTGCGGGATTCCTGGACGCCAGGGGAAGCCCTTGAACTCACGCTCCAAGAAACGGGTGAAAAACCGCAGAAGGGACGTGGCAAACCTCCGTTCCAAGTATGTTTCCGTGGAAGGAAATCCTCGGCTTATTTTCGGACTCCGTTTCCAAAGTCTACGGGAAGCAGTAAGGGGCCAGTGCACAGGGGAAATCTGGAAACGCGAACCCAAGTGGCTGCGCGCGGCGTCTCCGCTTAATCCTATCCGGCTCCAGCTAATGATTTAGTACCAATTAATACAATCCTATTTGCTGTTTGTGTTTCAAATAAGGGAGGCAGATATACATTTTATTTAACAATTTCCTGTCGTTTGGGGGTGTAAAAAACCCTTATTGTACACAATTTTTAAAAAATATATTTTCTTCTCTTTTCCCTTCCCAGCACTCAAATGGAGATTGCTGCAGACTCAATGAGGAAAATCTTTTTGTTGTTTTAAGGTTAGGATCGTAAACACGTTCGCTTAAAATTAAAGTTTGACGAAATAACATTTTCATTTATCTTCATGAGATTCGTTTTCAAACACGCTCGTAAATACTGGGCTGATAATCAGATAATTGTTTTCGTACAATTGCTTCTAGTAAATAGGACGAGTCCTGTTGTATTGAGCGTGCTGGTCAGGAGAAGAAAAGCATTGGGGAAAACCAGAGATGGGAATTTATTAAAATGTCTGTTTATTTATAAATCTCAAATGTCTGATACGGAGAGAGGCCAGCTGCCTGTTCTCTACAAACGGCGGGCGTGTGTGTGCAAAAGAGCATCAGTCTTATGGACCACCTATCCAGGGCGTCAGTCTGATTCTCCAGCTCTCAAGGCTGATGCGTCGCACCGAAGCGCTGTCTCTGTCAGCAAAGGCAGACGAGATCCCTTTGAACGTATGAATGCACACTTGAGCATGTGTGCACCTCGACAAAAAATATTTTAAGGCCCCCAGCGAGACGTTTTTAAGACCCGCGGGCCTCAGTGCGAGAAGCTTAAGCGGATGCTTAAATGAACCAGGACGTGAAAGTGAATTGCGCCGACTGACAGCTTACCCAAGACTTGAGCGCGATCCAGTCAAAAGTTAAGCACAGTTAAACCCCACTGGTTTCATCGGGAGAGACTTAAGCATAGGACCTAAAGAAAATGCCTCAGCTTGGCTGGATCGGCCCAATAGACTCTACAGAGCGAAGGGTGCGGATTCTGGGGTGTTCTTTTTTTCTTCTTCCCTACACAGAAAATGTTTTTAATGGGAGAAAAAATCTTTATTTTTCGTCTTCCTCTTTTTTTTTACATAAATAAATAAATAAATATCTGCTGATATTACAGACAACAGGACAACCACACGCCACTGGATAGGAGAGGAGGCTTCCCTCGTCTCTCTCTCTCTTTTTTAAAGTACAAACAAAATAAACCCTTTGTTGTCCATCTATCTCATATTTCACACAGGGCGGGTTACCGTGCCCCTCGGGAGCCTGCGAAGGACCCCCCCCCCGCCAGGTTCCACCTTCCCTGGCAGGTGGGAGGAAGAGAGCGGAGACTTTCCCCAAGGCCCGGCAGGCAGGCGGGCGCCGGCTGTTCTCTCTGTTCCCCGCCCTGGTCCTCTTCTGCCCCGGAGAGCGGCAGGTCCCGTCGGCCAGGCCCGGGGCAGTTCCTCTGGCTTCCCCGCAGCCCAGGAGCAGAGCGACACCCGAAGAAGGGGACAACAGGACCTCTCCCGCCTCCCCGGAGCTACTTTTCACAGTATTTACACAGAGTTCAGCCCTGCTTCCCTGGGGGGGGCAGCGGGGGCCCGGGGGCCAGGAGTCTCTCGTCGGACCCCCTCCCCGTCCCCAAGCGGGTCAGGCCGTCGGGCACTGGTCGAAGCGCGGAAGAGGAGCCTGCTCAGGGGGTGAGGGCGAGGTCTCGCTCGTCTTTGCCCGACGAAGAGGGCGACATGGGCAGGTCATCGTCGTCGTCTTCGGGGCACTTGGCGGCCGCCGACAGGGAGGCGCATTTGCAGCCGTGCGGGGCCGAGCCGCCGGCGCGGTGGGGCCCGCCCTTGCCCTCCTTCTTGTGCTTGACGCGGCGGTTCTGGAACCAGATCTTCACCTGCTTCTCGGAGAGGTTCAGGTAGGTGGCGATCTCGATGCGCCGGAGCCGCGACAGGTACATGTTGGAGGCGAACTCTCGCTCTAGCTCCAGGAGCTGCGTGCTGGTGAAGGCCGTGCGCATCCGCTTGCTGCTGGGCAGCGGGCCCGACGTGCTGTCTGCGAAGGAGGCAAAAAAAGGCGCGCCGTCAAGCCAGCCCCGCTCCAAGCCAAACCTTCCCCCCCCCCCAGGTGCCCTCGACTGGCCCTAGGGAGCCACAGGAATCCCGGAGAAACCCACGTGGCCGGGGTGCGAACCAGACCCGACTGCGCTTTGAGGCTCGCAGAGTATCCATTCCCGAAGCTCATTTGTAGCGAGAAGAGGGGAAACTGCAAGAGCTGGACCTTCTCCTCCATTGTGGAGATATGAGTCAAAGATCCCGGATCTCTCGCTAGGCATATTCATAGTACCTATAATCACCCGCCCTTCCCCCGCACCGCTTCACGCCCTCCTAGGTAAGCTGCCCCAAGTTTAACCCTACAAAGGCTGGCACCCCAAGAGGCAGCCGTAGCCTTTGTGTGGTTCCTCGGAAATGCTTCGGATTCACCCCCTGACAAGTAGGTTTGCGCTGCAACAGCCCAACGCTAAGCAAAGCCGCATTCCTCTTAAATCCTTGGAAGCCGGTGGGTTTAGGAGAGCGTCACTCTGCTTCGGAGGGCCCTGCGGAACGGTTCCCTCGCAGGAGGCTGCTCGAGAGGCGCGGGGGGCGCAGCCTAGAAGAGACTTGGCGAAGTCCGACCATGGGCATGCCAGATCGTCGCCACCGGAATGCCGCGCCAAGCACCAGGTCTCTTTGGAGGCTCCTGAGCTTCTTGGCTGAGCCTTAGGATCTACTCCCAAAGGTGCCGCCACTCAAATAGTTGTGATTTTTTCGGTTGCTTTCCCTCGGGCTCGGGCCTAAGGACATTTGCTCTGACCAGCGTGCTCGACCAACCGCCCTATTCCAGGCGCGACGCACCAGCCCGAGAAGGACGCACCCCCTGCGCCCAGTCCCTTCGCTCTTTCCTCGGAAGTCCGCTCCATTCACCTCCCTCTTTCTAAGTCCGGCGGGGAGGCTTTGGGCTGCACCGAGGCAACCTGTCCCACCCCAATGCGCGCCGCCCCCTCCCGCGGCTCGAGTGCCCCTTTCCCCGGAGGGCGCCGCCTCCTCCCCCCTTGCCCCCCGAGCCGGGCGACTCACCGACGGAGATGCAGTGGAAGTGCCGGGGGTCGGGCAGGGGGTAGGCGCTCTGGTAGAGCCGATGTGGCCCCCGGCGCGGCCGGGCAAGCGCCCCCGGAGGCTGCCGAGAGCCCGTGGAGCGGGTGCGAGGGGTGCACCGCGTAGGGGAAGAGTGGCGGCGGCGGAGGACTGCCCGGGGACGTGGAGCCCCCCTTCTTCTCGCTGCCGCCTTCGCGCAGCACCAGCGAGTCCACCAGGAAGGAGCGCGGCATGACTCCGCCCCGTCCAGCCTTGCCTGCGCCTTCGCCCGCGCCTCGGCCTCCGCTCGGCTCGCCTGACTGGCCGGCTCCTGCGAGGGCGCTGACCAGCGCCAGTGGTGCTGAAAGGGCCGCGGGGCCCGCTTTAAATAGCCCCGTCGGGGGCCATGTGATGAGGACGACGCCGGGAGCTGCCCGAGCCGCCGTCAATAGGCTTTTTGTGCCGCGCCTTGGCACCGCCGCTGCGCGCTCCCTCATTGTGCCCCCGGCTCTCCAAAGGCGCCGCACAATGCCCCCTATTCTTGTCCGCCCCACCCACGCCTCCCTCGCGGGCGCCCGGCCCCCCTCCCTCCCCGCCGACCCTCGCCCCCCGGCCACTCCATTGGCTCCTTCGACGGCGCGCCGGCTTAGACTAGCGAAGGAAGGGGACGGACCGGCCCCCTTCTCTTCCTTGCTTTTCGCCTGGGGCGTTGATTCCTACCTCTCTGCCTGTTGATCTCGACTTCCCAATAACACTTAGATCTTAGTCACTTTCATTTGGAGCCTTAGCATGGACCTCGTTCTGCCCAGATTAGTTATGATTATTTATTTCCTGCACTGGTTTGTGAGCAGATGAAGGGGCTTGCACCGAGTCAGGCCCTTGGGGGGCCCATCTGCTTCGGGCTTGTTTCCTCTAACTGGCCTTTGGCTCTCCAGGGTCTCAGGCAGACAGTGTGTTCTCCCATCCCAATGCACTGCCCCCTCTGCTTATTCCTGCTTCTAGTACAGACTGCCCCACATGCCTGTACAGTTGACATAGAACTATATGATGACAAGCAGCCACAGTAGTGTACTACAAAGAAGTGCAGTAATGGGCCACTGCAACTATTCGCCTTCATCTAATGCCATCAGAAAGAACAGTATAGTCAGGGTGAGATGAAATCTTTACCCGGCATGGCTTAGAAACTACATTTTGACAGGGGACAGGCAATTTACTAGCACTTACTTCCAAGTAAACAGGCTGGGGGGGCAGCTTTTCTTGGGAACTGCACCATTATTTTGTCAGTGAACCTGGTGGAATGGCGATTCCATCCAATCTTGTCGGTGTAATCTGTAGAAATGAACGGGATCTCCCTCTCCCCCCCTTCCCCCCACGGGTGTAGCAGAGGGTTGTGCTAGGTTGTCCTTTGTGCTAGGAAATTCCTTCTTAATGAATACTGGGAGCCCCCCGGCCTAGTAGTTAAGAGTGTTGGGTTCGGAACCGGGAGACCCAGGTTCCAATCCCAAATCTGCCCTGGAAGCCGGCTGGGCGACCTTGGACCAATCGCTCCCTCTCTCAGTCTAGCCTGCTTCACAGGGTCGTTGTGCTGATAAGGTGGAGGAGGGGGACGACTCTGCTGTAAGCCACGTTGGGTCTCCCTTCGCGAGAGAAGCAGGGTAGGAAACGAGATGCTCTTTTTTCCACCACAAGAAAAACAAAAGGAGGTGGGCTTTTGGCTCGTGAAAACTAGAATGAAAATGTGTTCGTCTGCAAGGGACCACGAAACTCCTGTTCTCACAAATAAAGACCTCTACGGAATGATGATTCCCCCTCAATGATTTTTCCTTACACACATTTTACATTTTTTAGCCTTGAAGAAAATCCTTCCAGACTTCCCTACAGCACCCAGCAGCAGCCTGGTACAGTCGAATTAACACGCAAGGAGGGCACTTCGGGCGGTCTCCCCACGTTCGCTGGTTTACACGGGGACGCGGCGGGACGAGCAAAGAAGGACGCAGAAGAGGCAGCGAGAGCGAAAAGCAGATCCTCCGCGCCCTCCTGCTTCGGAGGAAGACCATCCCCATCCTTGAAAGCTTCAGGAAGGGAACTACAGCGGGCGATTCCGCTCTCTCGGGCCATCCCGGACGGTGGTAACACGCTCACCGGGGAGTAAACCCCGTCGGACCCAGCACGACTGACCTTTCACTACCCAACATGTTTGTTTGCAGCGATGATTCCTTTTTTCCAAAGGGTTCGGTTTTTACAGGGTTTTATGTTGTAGCGGACAGTGGCCAGTCTGACCTTCGTCTCCGCCCCGAGAGAAGCCTGCCTGCCCCGAGTCCTTTAGAGAGAGAAATAACAGCGAAGAGGTCTTAAATATCGAAGTCGTTTGAGGTACTCGAAGAAGCGCCTGGCAGTTCACGCCCGATTGTAAAGCCTCGCTTAGGCCGCGGTCATCGCGCCCCGGGGGCTGCCGTGTGGCCGGAGCGCGACGCCCAACCCGCTGCTTCCCCGGGGACGCTGCTGCTGCTGCTGCTGCTGCGGTCACCTCCGGCCCGGGTCTCTCGCTGTGTCTGCAGGCAGAGGGCTGCGGCTGCCATCCGGACACCCGTGGTCAAAACGCACCTGGCCCGGGGAGCCCTCAAGGGGCTCTTAAGACTCCTAGCGGAATTGACTGGGAAGCCAAGCCCACTGAGAAGAGCGGGACCTACTCGCGGGTAAGCCTGTTTAGAATCTAACTCCAAAGAGAGTGGATCGCTGTCGAGGCAGCGCCTTTTTCGTTGAGGAGTCCATCCCTCCCCCGCAGCTCTCTTCCTGCTTCTCTTCGGTCACCCGCGAGCGCATAGTCCTGCAGAAACACATCCACACGCGTTCCTGTCGCTGCACCGGACACGATCTCGGCGTGGAATAAAACCTGCGAAGAAGATTCTTTTATTTTTATTTCTTAATGGTTCCTTCGTTTTCCTTGCCGAGGAAGATAAATTAAATTCCTATGTGCAGGTTATACTCTCAGAACAACCCCCCCCCCCAATCCTTCCATCTATCTTTTTTTCCTGAGGATCTCTAAAAATCGAACCCAACACACACACACCCCGGGGGGTCTGTATCTTTAACCAAACACTAGGCACCTTTCTGCGAAAGCACTGATTTCCATCTGGGCAGCTCAACGCTGAAATCAAAGTGCCTGACTTCGGCAGAATCGTGCCCATTGAGTGAGGGAGAGCATTCCCCCTGTCTTTGTCTTGGCACGCTTACTCCCCAGCAAACTGCGTTGGTTAAAGAATCCCTCAACTCGAGCTAATGTTCTTCGGCTTTGCTGGGGGGGGGGGGGATTTAGCTCCCCACATATGACCTATTAGTCGCTCTCCCTTCCGCAGACACCAAGCGCATAGGGGCGGGGGATCACACCTGGCTCCGCCGTGAACCCTACAAATCATATGAGACTTTAAATCCAGGGGCTGTATATTAAGCAGATTCTTCCTATTTTTCGTTAAAGCCTGCAAGAAAAACTCGGCCAATGCCTTCACTTTAGAACGCACGCTGGGAAGGAAATCCCATTGATTTCATTGAGGGTTTCTCCCCAAGTCTAAGTCGATCTGCTTCAGGCTGCTAGAACACCCGCGGCAGCATCGAATGCACTGTAAGGTGGGTGGGTGGAGAGGTGACCCTGCTCTTTGCCCCGCTTGCTTTAGCCAGGGATGATGGTGATGATTTTTAACACACACACCAGCTGAATGTAGGAAAACTACCAGTGCCTGTGGGTTGTATGATCCTAAAGGCATTCGTGCCCTCTTTGGACTGAGCCTCAGATCTTTCGGCTCCAGGCAGGCAAAGGGTTAACAACCCCTGAATGCGTACCAAGCCCAAAGCTACTGGGAAGGAATATGAATGGGGAGAAAAATAACCAGCTTGCTTTTTTTTTTTTTTTTCTCTCTCTCTCTCTCTCTCTCTCTGCAGCCGCTGGACCTTATTGAATGTCATTGAAGAAAGTTTTGAATGCCAGATAAAGAGAGGCGAATTAAAGTGTGTGACAGCAGAGGATAAGCAAACACAAAGGGAACTCTGTCACACTTTGGGCAAAATCCGTGGGCTTTTTACCCAGCCTCTTCGCTATGATTGAATTAAGTAATAGGAAAACATTTTCTTTCAGTTTAGAGCCATTAAACAAAAACTTCAAAGCCAAGAACACTTTCTAATGTGCGGCACTACTCCCCCACCCCACCATACCATGCCGGGCCGGGCCCATGGAATCTCAGGTTTGTGGTGAAATGTTGGAAGTGGTTTCATGTGCAAGCTGGGAGTTGGAGGAAGGGACTGGGGCAAAACTGACTCTCCTCCTCCAGTTCTGGCTTGAGGAGAGCTGAAAGCCAGCAGAGTCCTCCAAATCTGGCCTTGGAACAGGCTTTTCCCAGACACGGGTTTGGTGAGGACTTGTGTCTCTTAGCAGGGGTCTGGGTTTGGGATGAAGAGTCTGAATGGGCCATGATCCAGAGGAAGCCAAAGAGAAAAGGAACAGAAGGGTCCTGAGAAATATATCCCTGCAACTGCAGCCACTGTCTGTGTTGGAACTGCAAGTTGCTTACACTTCAGCCATTACAGAGTTAAATGTTGCTTGTTAGCAAACAGGATGTTACGTTACATAATGTATTCAATGGCGGGAAAGTTTGTGGGAGTTGTTTACCCTAATGAAGTGACCTGTAACCTTTGTATTGGTCAACTAACAACTTGTTTGTGGAAATGCTTTGATCTAGCATTAATGTATTCACAAGGTTTATGGCCCTTTGTGTGAACCAAAGCTGTAGTTCTCTTCTAGAAGCCAAGACACATAGAAAGATGTGGCTGTTAGCATATATTACTGAGAGTAACTGCAAGTATGTAACATTTTATTTCTTTTATCCAAAGTACCATACCCATGTTTTATTTTGTTTTTATAGTAAAGATATTTTTCTTTTACCAAGTGTGGCTCTTGTGTTTGCAATATGACCATCGACCTTGAATTAAGAATCCCAACAGTCTGTTTATTTCTGTTCTGTTTGTGCTAAGAGATGTATAGAGCCCTGGGGGTGTCTTTACCTTCCCCAGAGGGCTTAACAGGCCTTCACGGTTTGTGACTCTATGGGCCAAATTCATTCCATCAGCCTTGCACCATGGCCTGAAGGTGCTGGCCCCTTCCCTGAATCTGCAGGGAATCCCAGGTAAGCAGGGCAAGCCAAAGGTGGATAAAGCCTCTATACATGGTGGGCAAGCAGTATTCACCTTCAAATATACAGAAGCATGAATCAGAAGAGGGGCGGGAGCTGGATGTTCATCCTCACAAATAGGAGTATTTTGTGGCAGTGCTTGGTAGACCAGAAACCAGCGATATACTAGAAATATAGTATCTGTGTTGCTAACTTCTGGCTCAGCATGTGCCCAAGAACCGCAGATGGTTATTTGCACCAGTTCTTAGACTGCACAAACCAGTAGTCCAGCTGGCCCGCTACAATCTAGCCTGACTGACAGGGTATCTCTTCTCCCCCCCCTCCCAACCCTACTGCATGTAAACATTTTCTATGAGCAAAGCATGCACACTTCCCCAGAGCTGTGGTTCCATCCCACTGGCAGCAAGAAAGGCCATGGCTTGGTGTCCAAAAGTTGCAAACTTGTCTGTGTCAGTATATTTTTTCCAGCCCAGCTTTTATGTAATTCTGATACAATTTACTCACTTGGATATTCTATGAATAACTTTCTCTTCTCTTATGGCTCATTGAGCTATCGTATTGTTGTGGCTTTTATAGTTCATATACTGAGTTTATTTCTTTTTATGGTTCTTTCTGCTGCTGTGATGACTTTAGTTAAGCCTCTTTAGCTTCTATTTTGCTTTTGAAGTTGCTTATTTATTGTTATATCACAGTTGTTCAAAGTGTTTCCAGTTGTTTACTGTAAGCACTACAGAGATAGGATACATGCATTTTAAATGAATAAACTGTGGAGAAGATGGTGGCAAAAGTGTAGGACTTGGCTTCGGAGCCTGGAGTTCAAACCCCAACAGGGGATTAGGTTTAATCGTTTGTGTGTGTGTGTGACAATATTGCCTTTCAGCAGAAAATATTTGTATCTATCCACTCTCCAGTCTGCAGCTTCCTTCCTGCCTACCTGCCAGAAGATACAAGCACAAAGTCCCCCCCCTCCTACAGTAGGAGTTTTTAATTTTTAATTTTATTTATTTTATTTATGTTAGAATAGTTGCAAGTTGTCAACATTTTCAGTCATTAATATAGAGTTAAACTGATGTTGTGTGTAAACAGGATATTGCCTAGCTAAGCTGTAACCAATGAGAGGTAGAGAAAGTTTTCCAGTGCTAGAGTGGGTGGTGACTAGAATAACTGACGTGTTCTTTAGTCTTGTCAATTTATTTATTTATTTATTTATTGGATATATATCTCGCCCTCCCCGAAGGCTCAGGGCGGCTATCAATGAGGCATGAGTGCCAGAGTTAAAACAGATAAAAACAGCATAAAATAAAATAAAACAATATAGTATAAACAACAAAGTGTCAGTGCTCCATTTATCACAAACTGGAATAGATCTTAATCCAACAGCAACGTTCCAATGGCCAGTCATCCCTTCTCCTTCCAGGGTCACCTCGCACCCCGATGGAACCACATGATGGTGGTAGAGGAGTAATGCTGCATACATTGCGGTGATGGAATAGTGGTGGCGGCGGCTCCTACTCAAAAGCCTGGTGGAAGAGCTCCGTCTTACAGGCCCTCCGGAACTGAGAAAGGTCCCGCAGGGCCCGGATCTCTTCCGGGAGCTCCCTTCACCAGGTAGGAGCCGCCACCGAAAATGCCTTGGTTCTGGTCACAGCAAATTTAACATCCCTGGGGCCCTTGGGGGAACATATGGGGAAAGGCGGTCCCTTAAGTAAGCTGGACCCTGGCCATACAGGCCTTTAAAGGTAAGAACCAGCACTTTGAAGCAGATCCGGTACGCTATTGGCAGCCAGTGCAGCGCTTTCAGCACAGGCTGAATATGATCCCTCCTAGAGAGACCCATCAACAGCCTGGCTGCAGCATTCTGCACTAGCTGCAGCTTCTGGATTTGTGACTAAGGAAGCCCCAAGTAGAGAGCGTTACAGTAATCTAGCCTCGAGGGGACTGTCGCATGGATCACTGTGGCCAGGTCATCATGGTCAAGGAAGGGAACCAACTGCCGAGCCAGGCAAAGATGGTAAAAGGCCGACCTTGTAGTGGCTGCTACCTGGGCTTCCATCGTTAAAGAGGAGTCCAGGAGCACCCCCAAACTCCTAACACCCTACGCCGGCACCAAAGGCACCCCATCAAAGGTCGGGAGTGGGAGCCCCAACCCTGAACCAATCCGACTCAGGCCCAGGACCTCCGTTTTTGCTGGGTTTAATTTCAACCAGCTCAGTCTGAGCCAACCAGCCACAGCCTGTGATGCCCGATGAAGGTCATCCGAGGCAGAGTTCGACCGGCCACCTAACATCAGATAGAGCTGGGTGTCATCTGCATATTGATGACACCCAAGCCCACAACTCCGGGCAATCTGGGCAAGGGGGTGCATGTAGATGTTAAACAACATCGGGGACAGCACAGCCCCCTGAGGCACCTCACACTCAAGGGGGTGTCTCTGGGACCACTGATCCCCTATTGCCACCCTTTGTCCCCAACCTTGGAGAAACGAGGCAAACCATTGAAGGGCAAGCCCCTGAATCCCCACGTCGGCAAGGCGGCGGGCCAGCAACTGGTGGTCAACTGTGTCAAACGCAGCCAACAGATCTAAGAGCATCAGTGCTGCCACACCGCCTCGATCATCAGTCAGAGCGACCAGCACCGTCTCTGTCCCATGACCCGGGCAAAAGCCGGACTGGAAGGGATCAAGGACAGAAGCATTATCCAGAAAGCCCTGTAGCTGTAATGCCACCGCCCTCTCTATAGGTTTGCCCAAATAGGGCAAATTGGACACCAATCGATAGTTGGCCAATTCAGCCGGGTCCAAAGATGGCTTTTTCAGGAGAGGACGGACCATCGCTTCCTTAAGTGCCCCAGGGAACCGTCCCTCTGAGAGGGATGTGTTGATAATCTCCTGCAGGGCACCTCGGAACCCCTCGTGGCCCGCTTTGATAAGCCAGGAGGGGCACGGATCCGGGTCGCATGTGGTGGGGTGCACAGATACGAGCAATCTGTCAACTTCCTCCAGACTGAGTAAGTCAAAACACTCTAAACCCGGCACCAAAGGTGTGCAAGGGGCCTCAAGTTCACTCACTGTTTCAATTGTGGCGGGGAGGTCACGGCAGAGCACCAAGACTTTATCTGCGAAATAGCTCGCAAATGTTTCACAGCCGATATCTAATTCCCTAACGTTTTGCCTGCCCTGTGGCAGAGCTGTCAAAGACCGAATTGTACTAAATAATTGGGCCAGGCGTGAGTTAGCAGATGCAATCGTGGTCACATAGAAGTCTCTCTTTGCGGCTTTGACTGCCATCTCATAAGCTTTCATAAGCGTCCTATAGGATGTTCTTGATGCCTCATTGCGAGCTCGGCGCCACCGTCTCTCAGCACCACCAAACATCTTGGTTTGAAGATGTGCCTTTGATCACGTACACATTTCTTTGATATTTCATGGCAGAATATCCTGTCTTTGTCCTGAGATTTGTGAGCAGAGACAGAGTTGCCATTCCATCTTCAGCTCCTAACCATGTAACCAGTAAGACGTAGTCAGTTAACTAAGAACTGTAGTTCTTGTTTTTCTCCAATGTAATTCCCTCCCTTATTTTTCTAGATAATATTTTTCTCTTTTAAAGCTCAGATACACAGTGTCAGCTCTTTGCTTATTCACTCTGCAAAACTTCTCTGCAGCTTCCTGCCTGCCTGTCAGTAGATACAAGCAAAAGTTTCATTCTCTCTCCTACAAGGGGAGAGTTTTTAATTTTAGTTTTATTTACTTTATTTTTATCCTGCCTTTCTCCCCAGTGGGGACCCAAAGTGGCTTACATCATTCTCTTTTTTAAAATATTTTTTTTATTATTTTCTTGCTACAAACACGAAACACTAAAACAAATAAGCTACACAAGGATCATATGAAATGATTAGTCATTAGCTTAATTAAAGTTCCCTCTATAATAAGGTAAGTGGAATATAGCTATTTCTTACAGCTTCTGTTACAAACTGGTATTTGTATATTAAAATCAGGTAAGTACAGCTTAAACAATTAATCTTTCAAGCTTATAAAATTATGTTATTTCAATTTCTTTCCTCTATTTTTATTTTTATTGGATTTCCATTAGACTTTCAGGACTTTTGGGGCTGCAGCCCCTTTTTCTGATTCGGAGTCCTCCTCTGGATTACTGCTCATTGTAGATTCCAAACCTCCCAACCTGTATGTGCTGCTTTCTTCTTCCATGTCGTGTTTCTCTGTTGTTTTCTTATCACTCGCTAGTCTTTGCTGCAGTTCCAGAAACATCTTCGCTTTTAAGACAGAGTCGATCTTTCCTTTTTTATCTTTGTAGTTGAAGACAAGTCTCTCAGGTATTATCCATCTGTATGGTGTGGAATTTTTCTGCAAAAAGCTGATTAAGTTTTTGTACTGTTTCCTTTTTTTCTTATTTCAAATGGTATGTCTTTTAAGACTTTGATTTCTTCATCTTTGATTTTTAGGGTTGTCCCGTTTGTGGCCTTGAGCACCATGTCTCTTGTAGATTTTTTTGAGAATCTCACCATTATCTCCTGAGGCAGGCTTTTTTCCTTGATGAATTCTGGATATGTCCGATAGATCATATCCATATCGCTTTGTAATACATCCGCATTTAAACTGTCACTGTGGCCAATGCTTCACTTAAAATTTCCTTCAGATTCACACCCTTGTGTTCAGGAACACCTTGAAATATCAGAACAAAGGCTGATTTTTCCATTTGTAGTCTTAAAAGCTGGTCTTTGTCAGAGGTCCTCTCTTTCTCCACTACCTCCAGTCTTTGCTTAATTGCTTTTGTCTTGGCTTCAACCTTTTCACTGATTTTGCTGTCTCCTCTGTTTTTAAATTAGTTTCTTTCAACTGTTTTTGGAGTGTTTCAAAGTTATTATTGAGGTTAGTCATCTGATCCAACAGAGGGCACAATGTTGTAGCCAACATATTGGGAAATTCAGTATTTACTTCCAGTTTAGCAGCTAGAAGAGCTGATCTTGTAGTTCTAGGAGAGTGCTTCAGTCTTGTCGCCATCTTTTCTGCCCAACTACTCATTGTTTACAGTTCGGGGAAAGTTTTTAAAAGTCACTGAAAGTTTATTTATAAAGTCGATTTTGTCGAATCTGTGCTTTACTTGATTCAATCCAAAATCGCCATATCTCCTAGCCCCCTCTATTGCTTAAACTGTTTACAGTCATGGGGGGGGTGAGCACACTCCCTCCCCCTCCATCGTTACCAATTGGGGTTTCAGATGGGCGCTTGGCCACATAACCAGTTAAAAAGAAATTTCACTCATGCTTCATTCCGTGTCAGCTGCAGAGGTGGGGAAACTTTATATTTTCTCTAGATCACTTGTTCGTTCGTCTGGTGTACACCTCTTGGTGCCATGATGGCGCCGCCACGGTGGGACCTGTCGGGGCAAAGAGGAGCCTTGATCCCTTGGCTGCGGCCTTGGGAGTGGCATCTCTTGTGCCCCAGGCTGGGAGTTCCCTCTAAGGACTCCGGGGGGTCCAGAATTGTCTGGTACCCCTCCTGTCCACCACATCACAGACCACTCCTATTGGAGCTTTGAAGGAGCCTGCCCACCATTAGAGTCGCCAAAACTGGAAACTGTGGCTTACATCATTCCCCTTTCCTTTCCTCCATTTTATCCTCAGAACAACCCTGTGAGGTAGGTTAGGCTGAGAGAGTGTGACTGGTCCAGGGTCACCCAGCGAGCTTCCATGGCATGAGTGGGGATTCAAACCCAGATCTCCCTGATCGTTATCCAACACTATTAGTTACTACACCACACTGGCTGTCATGTGCATCATGAGAGATGCAGTCTCCACTCCTCTCTTTCCTCCCTGAAAATCTATCAAGTATACAAATGAAACATTTGTCTCTGTCTGTTCTAGGTATGTTGCTGAACATAGGAGGAAATTTAACCTCTGCTTCGATCCCCTCTACAGTCTTCAACATCTGCATTCAGATACAAGCAAAACATTTTGTTAACAGGCAGTCACAACATAGCAGACTACAGTTAATGGCATCTCCTTTTGCTTGTAGACCATCAGCAATGTTTTTCCTGGCCCAGAGATAGTTAAATGATTGGAGGAAAGTAGAAACACTGTGTACAGAAATGCCTATCTAGATGAACCTCTTCAGCAGGGAAATCTGCTTAAAACTTTGGTTGGAAGACACCCCTCTTATTTAGGTTACCTTCTGAACTCTCTCTTGTGCAACTGTAAAAAGCAGACAGAGAGATCCCAGAATAACAGGAATCTCCAAAAATATTCAGAGAGTTAGTAACCATTATTATTATTTTTAGCAATTGGATTTGGTATATGGGACTAAATTAAGAGATGATTCAGTTCAGATTCAAATTAGTTGGTTTCAAGATCTGAATCTCTAAGGTAGATTTCTTTTTTTTTTTGCCATTGAGTTGCACCTGACTTTTGGTGACCCCATAGGGTTTTCAAGGGAAGAGACATTCAAAGGTGGTTTGCCATTGCCTGCCTCTGCACAGTGACCTTTGCATTCATTGGAGGTCTCCCATCCAAATTCTTGAAAGGGCCAACCCTGCTTAGCTTCTAAGATCTAATGAGAATGGACTATCCAGGTCAGGGCATATCTCAAATGCATCTCTCCAAATCCCACTTTTCCACTTTCACTATTTGATGTGAAGTGGCACTGTGAGAAAAGGTGGAACAAAATGAATATGTTTGATGAGAAAAGAAGAATGAAGCTGTTTTGCACATGCACCATCCCCCTCTGCTTGTCCACAGGTGTCCTTTCTCCCTTCCCTATCTTCCATTTACCCAACTCACCCAACAGAAGAAAATGTAATTGAAAAGTGAGGTTGCTTTCCTAGGTTGTCCTGACACTGCTGGGATTGGAATGGAGGAGCTTCAAGACTTGTCTCTCTAGTGAACATGTGGACAAGGGTCACCCAATAGATGTTGTTTACCAAGACTTCCAGAAAGCTGCTGATAAAGTTCCTCATTAAAAGCTCAGTAGTCATGAGATAAGGGGACAAGTCCTCTTGTGGATCAAAAACTGGTTTATTAACAGGAAACAGAGGGTGAGTATAAATGGGCAGTTTTCACACTGGAAGGTGGTAAGCAGTGGGGTACTGCAGGGCTCAGTACTAAGTCCGGTGCTTTTTAACTTGTTCCTTTATGATTTCGAATTGGGAGTAAGCACTGAAGTGGCAGAATTTGCAGGACACTAAGTTGTTCAGGGTGGTGAGAACCAAGGGAGGATTGTAAGGCACTTCAATGGCATCTGTTGAGGCTGAGTGATTGGGCATCAACATGGCAAATGAGGTTTAACATGGGCAACACTGGAGCTTAAAATCCCAACTATGAATACACGTTGATGGGGCCTGAACTGGTGGAAACTGGCCAGGAGAGAGATCTTGGAGTCATGGTAGATAACTCACTGAAAATATCAGTTCTGTGTGTGACAGCAATAAAAAAGGTTGGGGATTAAGGAAATCGAAAACAAATCAGCCAGTATCATAATGCCCCTGTATAAATCAATGGTGCAGCCTCATTTGGAATTGTAGGGTATTCTTGATAAAAAATATAGTTAAGCAGAGATAAAAATCATCAGAGCAATGATTGAGAGACTGAGTCCATGTGTATGTTTGTAAAATATAAAACTTTACTAGAAAACAAATATGGGGGAAAGGTAAATGGGATGCAAAATAACAAAGGACTAGATCCCTACATCCTTACTGCTAAGAAGATGTTACAGGAACAAGAAGAGAAACAGTAATGGTGTTTCCTTCTTCTCCAAGACAAAGGCAGGAAAAGGGACCTCAATATGCTAAGTATCCAATACATTGATTCCCAATCACAGGGCTAAAGTCCAGGTCATTATAATAAGACCTCCTACAAAATTCTCTGGCTTTTCTACTTAGTAAATAGATTGGGTACAAATAAACATGTGACTTCCTGTTGACCAACACAAAGTTAACTCTATAATTGCTGAAGTGTTTTAATTTGCTAGTCCCAACAGGAATACTGTGTGCAGTTCAGGCCACCGCACCTCAAAAAAGATATTCTAGCACTGGGAAAAGTGCAGAAAAGGGCAACTAAAATGATTAAGGAGAGCAACTAAAATGATTGTGAAGAAAGGTTAAAGAGGTTAGGACTCTTTCGCTCGGAGAAATGAAAACTGAGGGGTGACATGATAGAGGTTTACAAAATGATGCACGGGATAGAGAAGGCAGAGAAAGAAGTACTTTTCTCCCTTCCTCACCATAGAAGAACTCATGGGCCCTCCATGAAATTAATGAGCAGTAGGTTTAGAACCAGGCCTGTAGCCAGGATTTTGTGGCTTGTGGGGCAAAAAAAATTCTGGTGGAGCTGGTGGGGCTGCCATCATTTGCCACTATTTTTTTTCTTTCTGTCTTTAAACAACTGTACTTTTAAGTAATAAAGACCTTTAAAAAAAGGATAATTGGCCTGACAAAGTCAGGGATTGTCTGGTCTGTTTGGCTCTGGCAAGGCGCAGGAGTTTGCACCTTTAAAAAAAGTTTTAAAATGTTAACCATTAATAAAAAAGCATTTTCAGAAGGAAATCTTGTGGGCCTGGCCCTGTAAGGAAGGGGGCAAAGCCCCCCCAATAGCCCCACTGTACCCACGGGCAGTGTTCCCTCTAAGCTGAGTTGGTGTGAGCTAGCTCACAGTTTTTTAGCCTCCAGCTCACACATTTTTGTCTTAGCTCAGGAAGGATGGCTCCGGAGCAAAGTAATTTATGCAGTAGCCAAATCGCTTGCTCACAACTTTAACGCCAGTAGCTCACAACGTTGAGTTTTTGCACACAAGACTCCACAGCTTAGAGGGAACATTGCCCACGGGCTAGTTTAGAACAGATAAAAGGAAGTACTTCTTCACCCAAAGAGTAATTAACGTGAAATTCCCTGACACAGGTGGTGGCAGTGGCTATAAGCACTGACCCAGAGGAACTGGTAATCCAAAGAAGCCAGTAAATTATGAGCATACAATAACAGCAACTAACGAGCCATGTTTAATGCTGGCAAGGGTGCAACCGCAAAACCAATGGAATACTCTCTAAACATCAGTGTGGCAGTACGAAGTGCTCCGCTCACAGCAAGGTAAGTCACAACTGAGAACAGCTTATCTGCAGTATAATATTTGGGAAGGGACTGTGGTGAACAATCTGCTTTGCATGCAGGACACTACCATTTCAATCTCTGGCATCTTCCATTTAAAGCAGAGCTTCCCAAACTTATTTGGCCTGCCGCCCCCTTTTCAGAAAAAAAAATTACTCAGTGCCCCCCTGGACATCTACTTTCAAGAAGTGGACAAAAAGATGCAGTTTGTGGATCTGTACCTGGATCATTCCAGTCCACCTGGATCATTCCAGCACCCCCGAGGGGGCGGTATTGGATGATGAGAAGACCTCGTCCTGAGACCCTGGAGACCCCTTGCTAGTCAGAGTACACAATACCGACTTTGGTAGACCAGTGGCCATAAGACAGCTTCATGTATTCATGGGAATCATCATTAATGCAGTGTTCAAACCTGAGTCTCCCAAATACCAGTCGGACACACTAGGCACTACACCACACTAATAGATATATTCTCTCTCTGAGGAGAGCATGGACTCTGTGGGTATGAAAATACCTTTTCTCCCATGTATCATGTTGTCCCACTTCACCCATGCACCACATACTGCCAAACTGATCTCTCAGGATCTTCATGGCACTATAAAACTGGCAATGCCATCCTAAGCAGAGATGCCCTGTTCGAAGCCCATTGGTTTCAATAGGTTTATGAAGGGTACAATTGCTTAGGATGGCACTGCATCCTTGTGCTATCCTGTCTTCCCTAAATAGCTGGCATGACATAACATTGTGATGTTAGGTGGCCATTGCGTGGCTACACACAGTAGCTAGAGCAGAAAATCCAAGGATCAAGTCTTCAGGAAATAAGAAGCACATGTAGATTAGCAATCACAAATGCTAATTTGTAAAATGGAGGACCTCCCAGTCCTACAGAATTCTCGGGGGGTGGGGGGGGAAGCAAGGCGGTAATTGTGCAGATAAATGTTGGAAGTGTAAAAACAAGATAGGCACATTTTATCATATGTGGTGGTTATGTGATGTTTCAAAAACTTTTGGAAATTGGTACATTGTATAATGGAAAAAATAGTAAGATGTAACATCCCCTTTACTCCAGAATTGCTATTGTTAAATATTTTTCCGAAAGAATTTGAGGAAACGGATAGATACCTGATTGTATACATGTCAACGGCGGCAAGAATATTATATGCCAAATATTGGAAGAATCAAGAAACACCAACTAAACAGGAATATATTAATAAACTTATAGAAGCGGCGGAAATAGACAAACTAATTATGGAAATGAGAGGCACAAAGAAATGTACATTTCAAAACACCTGGAAGAGACTATATGATTGGTATAATGTGAATGGAAAAGATTAGGCTGATAACGGCAAAAATAACATTTGAGTATGTAGTAATACATAATAATGGAATTAGAGAATATTAACAAATGTTAGAGAATAATGAAGCGATGGATTAGGTGTAGTAACAAACTGTAATAAGTCTCTTGGTTTATATGTTGTTTGTTGTAGTTGTTTATGTCTGTGTTTAGGAATATAAGAAAACAATAAATGTGTACCTTCGGGTACTTAAAAAAAATGAATTCTCGGGGGGGGGGGAGAGGAACACTGCCTCCCATTTCATCTTCTCCCATCATTAAACCAAACAGCTGAGCTACCTGCAGGGCAGGTGAGCTGCAGAGTGTATGCCCAGTCTAGACTTGCCAGCCAAAAGGAAGATGCGGGACAGACCCAGACTCCTCACTGATCCCTGGCAACTCAATCCGCCAGCCATTTCTTGAAAGGATCAGAAGTCCCGGCGCAGTGGCAAAGGTCAGACTCGTTTGTTTCTCACAGCAAGGTTGCATTAAGAACAAGCCGTGCCTGCGGCATCCCCCCAGCCCTGAGCTCAGCTGGGGGGCTCAGACCTCTCATTGCCCCTCGGCTTTTGCCGCAAATCTTTTCTCTGCTGCTTCTTTTTCTCACACGGAGGATGTTTGTGTGTGGCTGTGAAAAGGAGGGTCTCCTGTCTGCCTAGCCAGCAGTCATAACCACACAAGAATACCATCTGTGGCATGCCGATGACTCAAAATCACAAAAATGGGGAAATGGACTGTCAAGAAATCGTGTTTGTTGTTTTGCTTAACCATTCCACAGCAAGGTTCTGAGCAGTTCCCAATAAAGTCCAAATAAAATGTCTGTGCACATCGCTGTCGCTTGTCGTAAATGTGTGTGGGCCAGTGCCAGAGAATCTTCTGTTCTTGGGTTTGAGTTCCACTCCTCTGTTTCCCCCTGTCTTAGTATTGTTATCATCATGGTGGTATACATGGATTGTACATCATTTTGTAAATAAGCAGGAGCATCAGCAAGATGAGGATTGTTGTTGGGTGTTACAAGCTGAAAACACTTCAGTGTATCTGGGGTTAAATGTTTGTTTGTGTTGTCACAGGAAGTCACATGTTTCTTATGTAGCCAATGTTAGTTTAGAACTACAAGCCCGGGAAAATCATCCCTGATCTAGGAGTTTCATTGAAAGCAAAGTGTCGAAGTATTTTAGCATTTTATGGCTCCTCTTCCCGTCTTTGTCTGAAGTTCTCAAGCAGAAAGAAAGAGAAGCCATAGCTCTCTTTCTAGTTTTGTCGTTGTAGTGTAAAGATGTAGCTATTTAGCTCTGTTGTTATTTTCTTCCCAGTTACCCTTCCCCATGCTAGAATGTAGTAAAAACTTTCTATTTTAAACACACATGGACTCTGGGTCTGAATTATTTTACTCTGGCATTGCTAAGCTATTTTATCTCTGCTGAAAACCAAGTTTTATTTTTCAAAATCCAACAATTGTGCAGACTCAGACAGGAAGTGATACCCTTGATGTATGCCAGACCTGCTTATGGAAAATGTCTGAAGTATGTCCAGAAGAAATGACTAGTCTATGAACAGCAGAAATTAATGTTTTTAAGAATACTTTGTCCTATCTTATCAGTGCCCTGACCTGGATAGCCCAGGCTAGCCCAATCTTGTCAGGTCTTAGAAGGTAAGCAGGGTCTGCCCTGGTTAGTATTTGGATGGGAGACCACCAAGGAAGTCCAGCTGTGAACCACCTCTGAACATCTCTTGCCTCGGAAACCTACAGTGTCATGGATCAAGATGGGTGGTCATGTTAGTCTGTCTGTGGCAGTAGAAAGGGCCTTGGTGGCTCAGAGGTTAACATGCTGAACCTGCAGACCAGAAGGTCTGTAGCTCGGCAGTTTGAGACACTCATGTGACAGAAATTGCAAGTAGATAAATAGGTATCATTTCGGTGGGAAGGTAACAGCGTTCTGTGTCCTTGGTGTTTAGTCATGCCAGCTACATGACCACGGAAAGTGCTGGCTCTTCAGCTTGGAAACGGAGATGAGCACTGCCCCCTAGAGTCAGATGCGACTAGCTTTTGAGCAAGGGAAATCTTTACCTTTACCTAGCAGTAGAAAAGAGAGAGAGTCCAGTAGCCCCTTAAAGGCTAACAAACTTTGTGGCAGGGTTAGGGTATCAGCTGTTAGAGTCACTGCTCGCTTACCCGAAGACATGGGCAGTGACCCACGAAAGCTCCTACCCTGCCACAAATTAGCTTAAGAAAAAAGGCTTTACTGTATAAAAAGAGGGGAAAGGTTACATTTGGAAGTAAAATAACAAACATCCTATCTAACTAGTTCTAAGCTCCATATTGACAGTTTGGATGCTAACCCTCATGTGCCTGAAAACAACGAGAATAAGGTTTCCCAACAGTTCCCTACTTCCTGTGGACATGCCGGAACACACATAGCCCCCCCACACACACACACTAAAACTTGATCAGCCAATAGACACTCTAAGGCTCTCTTCATTAGAAATATCATCACCTTCTCTGCGGAGGTTAACTGTTTCATGGATGAAGGTTGAACTTGCAAACTCCAACCCTTAGCATGGAGAAAGATTCTAACTAAGCCCGCTCCTGCTGAGGTAGACTAAAACTTGAAGGGAACTTTTAACACAGAGAAGTGTTTCTTTTTTTAACATCCAGCCTACTAGAGCTCCGGAGAACTTGGAAGCTAGTGCACAGTTTTATATCCTACCTCTGACTTGCAAGTTCATCTCATCACTCCAGATACACAAGGCCCAGCTAACATTCAACAGTAGTGCGAAGAGACAACTGTACATGTTCAGAGGCACTCTGGTAATTAAAAGAGTTATATCATTGGGGGGGGTCTGATGTGCAGGGCATAGAGTAGTTACATGACTTCTTTGATTCAGGAATCGAAAATGTGTCGTCTGTGATCCAGCGAGTGAATACTGCTGGGTTAGTGTATCAGTGAGACCCAGGTTCAAATCCCTGCTGTGCCATGACAGCTCGCTGGGTGACCAAGTGACATGCTATTAGCCTAAACATCCTCACAGGGTTGTTGTAAGGATAAAATGGAGGAGAGGAGAATGATGACAGATGCTTTGAGCAGAAAGGCAGGGTATAAATGAAGTAAACAAATAAATAAAGCAATCGGCAAATTTCCCAACAATGCTGTCCTAGGATTTGAGGGAATGTTAAGTCTACCCATTTTATAGATGTCCAAGGAGCTCTGGACACTGTCTGTCATCCCCTCTATTTTATTCTCACAACATCCTTATGAGGTAGGTGAGAAAACTGAGTGATGGGTCCAAAGTGTGGACTTGAATCTAGGCTCCTAGACTGATATTGTGGCCCCCTAGGCCACTCTGTATAGCTGCATATATCCAACTGCAATTATCCACAAATCTTTTCTTCATGTTGCCTCAAGTGCCTACTTACTTCCTTGAAGAGAATACAAGAGGGGTAAAAAAATACCAAGATTAATGTCAAGAGATGAAGATTTTCTGATGCATGTGTCTCTTGAAAGGATGTTCGTATTTAATTTCTCCAACAACTATTGAATGTGAAAGAACAAGGAAGACTGAACCAAATGACATTGAAGTCCACACTCAGCCATGAACCACTGGGTCGGCTTGGGCCAGTTACTGCCTCTTAACCTGATTTGTTCCACAGGGTTGTTGAGGGAAAGAAATGCCGATAGGCAAATCATGTGAGAGAAGCAAAGCATATATAGCCTGAGCTCCTTATACAAAGAGGAAGGATAAAAATGTGATAAATTTACCTCATGAAAGGGATTTGATTGAACGAAAGTGATACCAACAGATATGAGAATGAATTTCCAGGGCATTTTTAAAAATCGTTAAATACCTGGCCCCAATAGGGTTGCCAACCTCCTGGTGATGGCTGGAGTTCTCCTGGGATTACAACTGCTCTTCAGGCAACAAAGATCAGTCCACTGGAGAAAATGGTCTCTTTGGAAGGTGGACTCTATGGCATTTATACCCCATTGAAGTCCCTCCCCTCACCAAACCCTGCCCTCCTTAGGCTCCACACGCAAAATCTCCAAGTATTTCCCAACCCAGAGCTGGCAGCCCCAGGCCCCCCCCCCCCAATTTGGGTAGGGGCCATAGTATTGGGTTCAAGGGAATTTAATTCTTCCTTCACACTGTTTTCCTGGACTTAGATGCAGGAAGCAGACAATCTTTATGTCCCTCCCCTGCAAAATAGCAGCTTTGTGAGACCACCTGTGGTTGGCCAAATGGGGGTAGGGAGAATTAACCTCTCCTCCTCAAAGCTGTTGCCCCACCTAGGAAAGAGGTCAGGTTTATGGAAGGGAAACAGAAACAGCTGTTTGATAGAAATGTTGTGTGCGTGTGTGTATATTTACTTTTATATATAGTAAAGGTAAAGGTTCCCTTGCTCGAAAGCCAGTCAAGTCCGACTCTAGGGTTGCGGTGCTCATCTCCGTTTCAGAGCCGAAGAGCCAGTGCTGTCTGAAGACGTTTCCGTGGTCATGTGGCCGGCATGACTAAACACCAAGGCGCACGGAACCCTGTTACCTTCCCAAATCCAATCTCTTCTTCTTGGGCATCTTCTGTACTTTGTATCTGCTGCAAAGTATTCACATAGGTGGTTTGGCACCAAATCTCTTCACGTGAACACGTGAGGCTGCCTTATACTGAATCAGGCCTTTGGTCCCTCATGGTCAGTCTTGTCTACTCGGATTGGCAGCAGCGTTCCTTCTATGTCTCTGAAATAGATGAGAAGTTGGGAGATCAACCAATCAAATTTATTGTTACAGTCAACGACCAGTGCGCTCAATCATCTCCCTTATATATAAAAGCCGAATGGTGGTGGCACTTCTCTAGAACATTCCATACACTCCGGAATTGGTTGGCACCCTGGTGTGTCACTCAGAATCTGTCCCTATCCACTGGCTGCATTGCTTGAGTCTCGCCTCCAACATTCTAAACAGTTTGCTGTTCCTCCCCGTCCCCCATAGCCAGTCAGAACACAGAGGTTATTTGCATATGCAGCCTCATTGGCCTTTGCCTCGGAACACAGAGGTCGTTTGCATATGCGACTTGATTGGCTTTTGCCTCTAACATTCTAAACAGTTTGCTCTTCTGAGGTAAAAGGAATACAAATATTTTAAGCAAACAAAGCAGTGAAAGTTAACAGAGCGTTAAATGCTGCTCCAATCGAAGCACACCAAATTGGGTAGCCCAAATAAATTGCATTCTTTTTTGAGAGAGAGGTGGGGGGGAGAAAGGAAGGAAGGAAATAAATAAATAAATAAGTCCCATAGGTTTTTTGGAGGTTGATATACTGATCTTTTCAGACATAGGTAAAAATTGTAAGAAAGACAGCAATAACGTCAAAAGTGATAGCCTCTTGAGAAGCAGCTGCAACATGAATGGACTGAAAGCTCTAAAGGAAAATAACATCTCCACCACCTTCCCGTGCTGAACTGTAGCAGTCTCTTAAACACCAGTGACAAGGACATCTTCTGCTGCAGAACTGAGTACCAGAAGGCTCTCTATGGTGCTGAATAATCGCATGCAACTGCCTGTAGGTGGGGCAGTATCCCATAGAATGTCAACTGTAGGAAAAAGCTCCCTCAAGGCATTTGGAACAGCTGAAGCTTGTCAACCGTACCACTTTCTTCTGAACATGCAGAAGATGACTTATAAGAGTGGGAGGTCTGTCCTTCTGCCTGTTTTCTTCCTAGATAGTCAGTCAGTGCTATGGCAAAACTGATAACTCACACGAAGCCACAAGCTTGCCCATTGTGTAGCTGTGAAGCTGACTATTGCATACGGAGCTATGAATTCCCACCAGAAATTCAACCACCCTCATTTTTCCCGCAAGCCTGAGACTACAAAATAATATTAATCTATATATCCGGGGTTCATTTCGGGCGGGGGGATGACAGAGTGGTACTCCGGCAGTAAGGAGCCCAGGGTAGTTCCCCCCCGCCGCCGCCATTCCTGGTGCACCTGCACAGGCAGATGGGCCAGGTAAGGCCTGCAGAGAGGGGGGATTTAAATGCCTTTCTTTCCCTTCCCCAGATGGCGGCCATAACTTTTTAAAGAGCGCCTTAGGAGAGTTGGGGGAGCCGGAATGGAAGGCCACCACCCTGAGGCTCAGGGAGGCGGGGGAACCTTCCCCCCCCCCGTGGCCAGTGGAATGGGCAGCGAGTGGCCAGTGGAGAGACAGACAAAGCTGCGGCAAGTGAGAGGAGCCGAGGTGGCCGCGCCTGGGTTGGGCAAGCTGTGCGCCCTTTTTCGAGACTTGGGACGCTCCACCCACCCCCCTTCACAGCTTTTCGGGGGGAGCAGGCGAGGCGGCGGCGAGCTGCCCGCTGCGGGCACGTTTTCACCGCTACCCCCT
Organism: Gekko japonicus; assembly: GCF_001447785.1. Taxonomy (NCBI): domain Eukaryota; kingdom Metazoa; phylum Chordata; class Lepidosauria; order Squamata; family Gekkonidae; genus Gekko; species Gekko japonicus. The sequence continues at coordinate 52,641 of NW_015169930.1, read as the reverse complement.
CTTCTTCACTCTCTCTTCCTTTCTCCTTATCTCCCTTCATTCTTTCCCTCTCTCACTCTTTCTCCCTTCCTCACCAACGCTTTGACGTCTTCCCCCCCTTCATCCTCCCTCCCTCCATCTCTGCCTGTCTGTCTGTCTTTCTGATTGCCTGTATCCCCCCTCACCCTTCTTCCTTCCTTCAGTCCTTCCTTCCATCCTTCCTTCCTCTCTCTCTCTCTCTCCCAACCCCTCTATCTATCTATCTATCTATCTATCTATCTATCTATCTATCTATCTACCTACCTCCCACCCACCCAACCACCCAACCACCCAACCACCCAACCTTTCTAGGGCTCATTGTCTTCATCCACAACGGGCTTTGCTCAATAATAGTAATAACAACAACAACAATAATAATAATAGGATATCATAAGAACGTAAGATGGGCCCTGCTGTATCTGGCTACTGGTCCAATTAGTCCAGCTTCTTGTCTCGCACAGGGGCTATTCGGATATTCCAGTAGGTCTACAAGTGGGGCATGGAAGCCAAGCTCCTCCCTTGCTGCTGCCCCTTCAGCAACTGCTGCTCAAAGGTCTACTGCATCTGAATAGAGTTGTTCTATTTAGCTGTCATGGCAAATAGCCACCGATGGACCTATCCTTCATGGATTTGTCCAATCCTCTTTTAAAGACAACAAAGCTAGTGGCCATCATGACGTCTCATGGCAGTGTCTTCCATAAGCTAATTATATACCATATTGAGAGGAAATACATAATTTTTTTCCTGTCCTGAATGTAGAATGTGGCAAGCCACAGTTCATGGCTGGTGAGAGGCTTCGTTGAGCTTTGTGAGTCTTAACTTGTATAAGGATTCACCTAGAACCCTCTACTGTATATGTCTGAGGTGAAAAGTTTGATCTTGGAGTCTCTGCTTATTCTAAGAAGATCATTTCAGAGGGCAGCCGTGTTGGTCTGCAGAAGAATAGTTAGATTCAAATCCAGTAAAAACCTCAAGATTTTTGGAGGACGGTATCTGATTTTTACCCTTCAAAGTTCTTACCCTGAAAATTTAACAGTGTATAAGGTGCCATTAGACTCACATTTAGCTGCCAAAAGATTCAGAACCTTTGATGCCTAGCTAATAAAATAGAAGCCAAAATTAATATTTAATATATCTGTTGCGGCTATTATTATTATTATGCTAAATTACAAGCTACTGAAGAGTCCCACTGTACTGATGTGAAACCATTTTGTAGTACAAATATGATATAACCCAATTTCTATACCAGAGTTTTGTAAATATTTCACCAAGACCAAAAATGGATTTCAAAATTCAGAGAGAATATTACACCTTTTGTCCCTTACAGTTCTGAGGTGTTAGAGTCTCTCTGGTATAATAAACTAAACTCTGAAAATCATACCTCTTTATCATTTGTTTTTGAGATTAAATAAGCAGAAACTAAACATCTTGGCCAGTAATTCATTTAGGAGAGTTTATATTCATATAATCGGAAACCACAATACCACCAAGGTTGACCAGAGGCAGAATTTGACTGCAAAACTCACAGGTGTATCTGTGGCAGCCTGGAATGATCTTGGGGATTCATTTGGAATCTATCACGTCCTGTCACAGATCTAGGGATATGCTCAGCAAGGTCGTCTGCTACAGCAGAAATCCTTACATTATCAGACCAAATGTGCTCCAGTTAATTTAATACTGAATGAGAACAGGGGGATCGAGGATAGATTCAGAATACATCCCTGAAATTCAGTAGGATATGGAAGAGAGAATAAGACCCACCAAACTTAATCTGAAGAATCTGCTGGTTCCTATAAAACTAGGCAAAGCATCCCAAAGCATTCCCCTAAAAAGCTAGCTCCTGCCATTGTGGTTTGCGATGTTCATTTCCCAGATAGATATATAGTCCAGGACCAAAGAGCTATTTTAGGTCTTGGGAACATGCCTAGTGGAATTTTTTTACTTGTTTTCTTTGCATAGCCATGGTTCTTCCCTTAGTCACTGGATCGCCACAACAACCCTGTTAGTAGGAATGGTTAGGCTGAGAGATACCAACTGGCCCAAGTTCACCCAGTGAATGAAACACAGCTGAAAGGAGGGGGGTTGCAGGTGGAAGAGTGTTCCTCACAGTCCAAGCTGCCTTCACATCATCCCTCCTCACCCCTCACTTTATAGGGATTCTGATGCACACCTGGTTTTACCTCTCCCACATCTGTTCGGCCTTTGTGAAGTCATTCCTCACTTGGTGGCATCCTGTCGCCTTTCGCACTTCTTGCAGTTTTGCATCTATCATGAATCTCACACAATCTATACCACAAGGCTGGACAGAGGCGGAGTTGTGGTGCGTGGTGGCGTGGCAACGCGGTGTGGTGGAGCCTGTGGGACAGAACCAGAGCTGCGGCTGGAGCGTTGCCGAGCACCGGGTGAAGCCCACCGGAAGGAGCCGTGGTTTAAGACCTGCTCCGGGCGCCAGGAAGTGAAGCGCCAAAGAGCTGCCAGGGACTGAACAACAAGCAAAGCCAGGAACTGAATAACAACTGAGCCCGCGGCCGGGGTGCTGGTAGGTTATCACCCCCCATACAAATAATGTGGCCCTAGTTAGGGATAAATAGCTGTGTAAACCGCTCAGAGACCCTCCGGGGTCAGAGCGGTATATAAATCGAAAATTAAATAAATAAATAAATAAATAAAAAATAGGGGCTCTGGGGCAAGTGATGCTCTGTCTTCTTGGTGCTGGGGGGGGGGGTCAACAGTGGGAGGGCTTCTAATGTCCTGGCCCCACTGGTGGACCTCCTGATGGCACCTGGTTTTTTGGCCACTGCGTGACAGAGTGTTGGACTGGATGAGTGTTGGGTATTACAAGTTAAATTACACTCAGTATATCTGGGGTTAAATGTTTGTTTGTGTTGCTCACAGGAAATCACATGTTTCATGTAACCAATGTTAGTTTAGATACTGGAAGCCCGGGAAATTCTCCCTGATCTAAGAGTTTGATTGGAACAAATGTGTCAAAGTGTTTTAGCATTTTATGGCTTCTCTTCCCATCTTTGTTTGGAGTTCTCAAGAAGAAAGAAGAGCAGCCATTACCTCTCTTCTAGTCTTGTCTTTTGCAGGGTAAAGATGTAGGAGATTTAGCTCCTTTGTAATTTTCATCCCAGTTACCCTTCCCTATGCTAGAATTTAGTAAAACCTTTCTATTTTAATCACACATGGACTCTGAGTCTGAATTATTTTACTCTGGCACTGCTAAACTATTTTATCTCTGCTAAATACCAATTTTTCCTTTTTAAACCCAACAATGGGCCATTGGCCTGATCCAACATTGGCGTCTCTTATGTTCTTATGTTCTTAATCATCACTGTTCATTAAAGTTATTTGTGGGCTGAATATTAAAACAATAATCAAATTACAAGTAGATCATGGGGTAGTTTTATTCTCATTATCTGTCTGATAACACAATATGTCTGGGGACATGATAACACAATAACAGTTCAATGTTCAACAAGCCCCTAGTCTAGTATTTTACATAATAGTCTTGTACCAAAGAGAATTTTAAGCACTTGAAATCCTACTAAGGTCATCCCATGTCTTTTGGTAACAAAACCATTTCCAACCTATTAGGAAATTTACGGAGCTGACACAGATTGCTATCTAAGATATTCCACTGGAGACATTCTGCTTAACCCATAACTTACCCCTACATTTTCCATGACAGATTTGTTGAGCTCATTTGTCTGCTGTCTATCTGTCATGCAGAGACAGGGTGCATAGCAGCCCCCAAAATATAAAAATGCAATCAGGCTACAGTCTTAAAACAAGTCCCACTCAGCCTCAAGTAACCTAGTCACATGTTTCAAATCAGCGTCACTCAAAGCCATTAGATAACAAGACAACCTGTGTGGTGTAGTAGGTAAAGTGTTAGTCTTGAACCAGAGAAAACCAGGTTCAAATCCCTGTTTCCCATGAAGCTTACTGGGTGACTTGTTTCCTCCTAGTCCATGAAATGTGAGAGGGGGGAAAGCATATATGCTGCCCTGAGCTATCTGAAGGAAGGGCAAGATAAAAAGAGCAAAGGTCTTTAACCAGCTCTGGAAAGCCTGTGCCAAAGGCAATAATCTCACGTCCTGGGATACAGAGTTTACAGAGTTCCACAGGTTAGGAGCAGAAGCTGGAAAAGCCATCCCAGGGTTTAATATCACAACTAAACTTCTGAGTGAGTTTGTTGTATGGATCATAGAGGAAGAGGAAGAGGAAGAGGAGGAGGAAGAAGAGGAGGAAGAAGAAGAGGAGGAGGAAGAGGAAGAAGAAGAGGAAGAAGAGGAAGAGGAAGAGGAAGAAGAGGAAGAAGAGGAAGAGGAAGA